>NW_023417525.1:8947-11148 GCF_002922805.2 Oryzias melastigma | reverse complement strand
AGAGGGACAGCACATGTTAGAGGTTTTGGAGATAAAGTCAGAGGGACTAATCATCGTAATTACATTAACCTTTCCCCAAAGAGATCAACATAAAGGGGACCACCGTTCTATATCCAATTTAAATCTATTAATGGTTTAAAGTTGACCCAGATTAAATCAGACAGAGTGGGGAAATTTGATACCACGATACTTTATTCCTGTCTGAGGCTAGATAAAGTCACCAGGTAAGAACATTGTCCTTGGGCAGTATAGTGTCAAAGGAAGAGCATCAGATTTTGACCAATTAACTTTGTAGCCAGATAAATAAGAAAACTGGTCAATAAATCTGAATAGTGCAGGAAGAGAACATTGTGGTTGTGTAACCAATACCAGAGCATCATCAGAATACAACATCAACTGCCATCAAGTGCTGCCATTTATGCACAAACTAGAAAAATCAGGGTCTTTACAAATAGAAGCTGAAAAGGGTTCCAACACCAGAGCAAATAGAAGAGGGCTCAAGAGACAGCCCTGCCTTGTACCCCTAGAACATCCTAATGCTGTTGAAATAGCCCAATTGATGGAAACTGAGGCTCTAGGATTGTTATAAAGAAGCTTCACCCAAGAGATTAATGTTGCTCTGAATCCAGAGGCCTCCAGGGTAGCAAACAAAAAATTTCACTCCACCCTGTCAAAAGCTTTTTTTCGGCATCTAGGGAGAGGGCTGCTGGGGAGGCTTTTTTTTTTTTAAAGGCATCATTTTTAACAGCCCACATAGTATCAATCAGGCCCTGGATTGTATCAGGAGAGCAACGGCTTTAAATAAAGCCCACCTGATCAGGATGCATTATAGTAGTCATAACTATCAAATCTTACTGCTAGAATTTTAGCTAAAATTTTGCAATCGCAATTGATCAGCCCAATTTGTCTATAATTTTTTGCATTATAGGGGTTCTTTTTCATTCTTCAGAATAAGTGAAATCAGGTGTTGGGCCCCCACTGTTGCCAAATGGGGGGGGTTCCTAGCAAGTGAATGCAAGCAAAAAAAGATTCAGGACCAGGGGAAGAGCACCACACAAAAACTAGGGAAGAAAGGATTGTTTTTTTTCTACTTGTGATTTAATAAAACATGCAATTCACAGCAAGCCCAAGTTAAAATCAGAACTGTTAAAAATCTTAAAAGACAAAGATTAAAAACTGTCAGAGGGGAACCCCATAAAATATTGTTTTTTTTTTAAAAAAAAAAAGCAAAGCAGACAGATCTTTCAGGCAGCCACAATCCAAGTCTTTATCCTCCCGTCACGTCTGTCATCCAGTCCCTAGAAGTGCGGCAGGCAGCTCGTCCAGATGTCCACCTGCAACATAAAGGTCCTGCCAGTATCCAAGGTTTTGAGGAGCAGACAGGACTGACTCTTTGCAGAGTGAGGGGGCCACTGTACAGGACAAGGGTACTCACACACTGGCAGGGGTCCTCAGCCTGCCGCTGAGTATACGTCGCAGCCCCTTGTCTTAGAGAGGACTCTGTCTCTGCTGCAACCCCTCCAGCCACAGCAAACCTCTGAGTGTCATCACCTCCTCCAGTCACTCTCAGCTGCCCCATCTCTCAGTCTCCCCTCTCCTCATTGCCGGTTCCAGCTTTATAGGCAGGGCTGTCACTTCAGTGATTGAGCACCAGGTGTGTGATTGGGCATCAGCTGTGTCCAATCTGGGATTCAGTCTCAGAGGTGAAACATCCAACAAAAAACCCAAACAAAAAACAAGCAAATAAAACCACAAAAAAGGAAAAATATTTCACCCCACAACACAGGGCCTCAGTCAGTGTAGGAGGGAGGGACCCCTGATCTAAGGACTCGATGTACTCTTGAAGTACTAAAGAGGAGAGTTCATTGGGGCGGCCGTGGTGCAGCGGTAGGGCGGTCGACTCCTGATCGGAAGCGAGTGGGTTCGACTCCCGCCTTGCCCGCCCATGTGTCAAAGTGTCCTTGGGCAAGACACTGAACCCTGAATTGCCTCTGATGGAAAGTTGGTACCAGTGTTCAGTGTGTGAATGTGTCTGTGACTGTGGGAGGGTAGGAAGCGCTATACAAGTATACGCCATTTACCATCAGTAAAGGCTTTAAAAAAATCAGCAGTAAACCCATAATATAGCACGTGTGATGTAATGAAACAGCTCAAAGTCTTCTTCTTTTCCTTTCGGCTTTTCCCTTCAGGGTCTCCACAGC
>NW_023417525.1:0-3147 GCF_002922805.2 Oryzias melastigma | reverse complement strand
GCTTGGGACCGGCACAATGAGACCCTGGCTTGGGCCCCCTCGTGGATACATTATTCAACGGTATACATACCCTGTCTAAAATATAAATTTATTACAGTTTTTCCCAATTGCTAAAACACTAAGTGCCATACTCCAAACCATCTGATCAATTGCTTGTGCTTGACGCTTTGGTGTGTAGTGTGTTGTGTTTGCTGTGTGTGTACGTTTTGACAACAGAGTCTTCATTTTGACCTCAATGTGAGCTTTTGACTTATGAGTTAAGTGTTTTGAATATTTAGTCTATATTTTGAAAATTGTGTTTGGTTAAATTTGTTTAATGTTTCAGATGTGTTTTAGCATTTGTAATTTGTAATCAATGAAAAATTAAACTAAATTAAACTTTCTCTCAGAAAAACTCCCTAAACAATCTTCTCCTTTTTGCAGTTCGTTTGGAAAAGAACTGCCACCATACTAGGCTTTCACTCACGCCTTCATAGTATGGCCTCAATTTGGCGTAATCCAGGTCTGGGCATCGACAAATTCCCTTTCTATTAGGGCCCTTTGGGGACAAGGGAAGTTTTACTGCTTGGAGATTTATATGAAGGGGGAACTCTTAATGTTTGTACTAACTATAGAGACAGTCAGTGTTAAAAAGGACTTTGTACTTGCAATACTTTTACCATCCACTAGATGGCGGAGCGGCATAAGCAACCAACCTTGTAATTAGAAGCTCCTGGGATCAATCTCACTTGAAGCCCATGGCACTTTTTTTAACCCAAAACTGTTCAATGAAGGTACAAAAAACACTTTTAAGATGGACCAGCATTTAAAATCTTAAACAGAATCTGCTGAACACCTCATAAATTACACTGGCTCAGTCTGCTGCTTGTTGGAGGTGCATGTGCGCTAATCCTGATTTTGAGATTGGTCAAAGCAAGATTAAGAGACTATGAAATGAACAAAGACATTAACTAATTCATAGGGGCACACAGCAACTGGAGATTTTCAATTATTCCAATTAGTTGAAAACAAAAGTAAATATTTAATTGGTTGTTGTACTCAAGAACTTGATAAATGCAGGAATGCACCTCCTTTCTCATTTTCTTCTCTTGTAATTTTAACTTGTACATCTTCATCCTCATTTGTAATCTTTCTCTTGAACAATCTTTCCTACATTGTGCTTATTTTGAGGACTTTTACTAAAAAAAATAATTTATTTGCTGCATGTTTCACTTCTGCTATTGCATTATTGTTTTATCGTGAACTTTAAATCACAATTGGTCACAGAAACTAAATGAATCGTGTATATTTTTTTTTGGTCCCGTTGCAAACTAATCAACAAACACAAACAAGCCAGCCGCCAAGTTGCATAGAAATATACCCACTCAACTGTGAATTAATTTAGCGTCCCCGGAGAACAAATCAAACGTACCCTGTACATCCAGTGTTTTCACAGAATTAGTGTTTAACGTTAGAGCAAAGGGGGACGTAAATCCCATTTCGCAGCGAAGGTAAATAATAAAAGCGTATTGCATTTAATTAATAAAAATAAGACTACCTTTTTCAATGTAATATGTTTCCATAAAGATAAAAACTAACGGTAAACAACAATAAAATACATTTTTCAAGATTTTTTTTCCTCAAGAATCTCATGCATAGAAAAAACATGCGTACATTGAAAAATGTGCAACGTTGTGCCTTTTTGTGTGTTCTTACAGATCATTGTGTTGTTGTTCTGTCATTTCAAAGAGTAACAAGACATGAAGCAAAACGTGTGTGTTTATGTTGGCTGAGGTCAGTGTGAGCAAATGCTAGAAATTACAGTCCACTTGAATGCAGCAACAGCGAGCTCTTAATGAAATCGCATAAGTGCGGAAATTCCATGCATTCCCTGAATGCACCACCTGCTACAGCCAATGTGAGGATTAATCCCACGAATTCCATGCTATAAAGCCAGGATTAAATTTTTTGAACTAACTCTGGTAGGGATGTTTGTTGTTGCCAAATGAGGAGGGAAGGTAGACACTTAAAAGTCATTGCTGTGAGTTTGAGTTCCCTATAATTGAGGATGAACAATGCTACACCTGCCAAAGTGGCTAGTGACTTTTTTTTCTACCTTCCAAATCAAAGTTTTACCCGCATTTGACATTGTTAATTTAGCGCCCTGCCCATATACAGCCTTGGACCATACCAGCTGTCTTTCAGCCCTGGTCACAACCAACTTGTCACCTCCTTGTACTCTGCACTGCGTATTAAGTCTGAAGCAGGTGCTCCCCTTGGGTATATACGCGCTTTACTTACATAATCGTCATTAGAAAAAAAAACTTTCAGACCAGAAAAGTCATACGTAAAAAGTTTTAAACTGCAACATTATTAAGACCAGGATATAAAAATGTAAGACTTTTTAATGCCTTTTAAGGCCTTGTTTCCACATTATCAAATTCAAGGGTTTTTAAGACCCCGTGGGAACCCTGCATGCAGGGGCTTGTCCTCCCATGATTCTCTGTCTTCCAGCATCCTCTGCTTTCCATTGTCTGAGACATTCATTGAGCACGCTGTCAGTTGGAGTCTTGAGCTTGACATATTCCTGCATCTTGGATGTTTCATCCTGGATAGTGGCTTCCACGCTCACTAGTCCTCTGCCTCCTTCCTTGCAGCTAGCATACTGTCTCAGGGTGCTGGATTTGGGATGAAAGACTCCATGTCTGGTGAGGAACTTTCATGTCTTAACATCAGTGGTCGGTGTCTCTATATGTTTATATATATGTATATATATATATAAACTAGGGCTGTCAGATTTGTCACGTTAAAAACGAGTTAATCTGACACATGCTTGACGCCGAAAATTTTTTTGACGCATTAATCGCAAATTTTCTCATACGTGCCTTTTCATACCGCGCGCGCGGGTGTCCTCCCATTAACTCACCGGCTGCTCTCACTAGATCACAGGCAGGTCTCCAACCACCGAGCTGCTAGCTAGAATCGGCCCGGCGCTAGGACCTGGAGAGCTCCTGCACTCTAACCCGGCTCCGGTTCGCGTCCAGTACCACGTCTGGTGGTACCGGCTCGCGTCCGGCGCCGCGTCCCAAGAGCCCGACGTTCCGAACAGCAAGCGCACCGGAGGACGTTTTAAATGTTCTGGAGGTTTAAGCGTGATCCAACCCCAGC
>NW_023417524.1:10389-13200 GCF_002922805.2 Oryzias melastigma | reverse complement strand
GGATGGATGATAGAAGGATGGATGGATGGATGGATGGATGGATGGATGGATGGATAGAAGGATGGATGGATGGATGGATGGATGGATGATAGAAGGATGGATGGATGATAGAAGGATGGACGGACAGACAGACAGATGAATCTTGACGTGGATAAAATCAGTGGAACTTGACCTAATCAGGAGTACTTTAAGAAGAGACTTTCTAATATCTTGATTTTGTTTCTGCTACATGTAAACATCATTCTGGTGTTTTCACCTTCTTCTTTCTTTGTTTTTGCGTTGCGTCTAGACATGAATCTGAACGGCCGTGCGTGCACGTCATCATGTCTGACTCATTAGGACACATTAAGAGTGTTTTCTTGGAGGTTGACGCCAACGTCTCCGTCTAAAGCCAAACCAGGACAGACACTGTGACAACACTCACATGGGAGGGATCGCTTCTCTGAAAGCACACATAAAAAATAGTCCAAGCTGAAGAAATGGGATTCTGTGGAGGTTTTTTTTTTCATGTCTAGATAACAGAATTGCTGGCTGACAAACTCTTCACTTTCTGCCCAGGGCCATGTTAATTTCATTAATTTGCTCTGACAATTGCACAGAAGAACAGCAAAGCGTGTGGGCCCGAGTTGGAGTTTGAGCGTGTTGCTGTGTTTGTTGCTGAACTGTTCTTGTCATTTTTCAGCCATGATTAAATTAGCAACAGTAGTTCTGTCTGGCTATAATCAATCATTCCTCTCACTCCAGTGCCACCCAATATCACCAAAACCATATTTCCCCCACTTGAGGAAGAAATGCTTCTCGGCTGTGCGGCGCTCTTGTCTATAAATATATCAGACAGACTGCTCCTTCTCTGTACGATTGAGTTTAGCTCGTTTTTTCTCCTTTCACAACATGATTGTGTGTTTGGGAGTTTTTGTGTGAAATCATTTCTTTACGCCTTTCTGAAGAGAGATCAATGAGTTGAGAAGACTGTGGTGAGACTTTTATGATGCAACAAAGAACATTATCAAAGAAAAGCATTTTTCAGTTCAAGTGAGGCTCTCCAATCACCAGATTGTTCTTGAAATGTACATGTTGAGGAAAGTTGGTGGTATTAAAGGAAAACATCAAACTTTTTACTTTGTCTGATCACACTTTTACTTTCCCTTTCTGTCCTGAGCTCCAGCCACAAACGGAGCGCTCACAGAGAGGGACGGACTGCTTCAACTTTAAAATGTTCGGCCTGAGGAGGGTGTAGAGAGGAACAGCCACATCTAAATCCTTTTCTGAGTTACCAGGTGTGGATGATGAGAGAGATCAGAAGACCACAACTTCAGTTCCCAAAGTGTCCTCAGGCGAGACACTGAGCCCCACATTGCTCCTGGTGGTTGGAGGTTGGCTCCGGTGATCCTGCACCATCGGTGTGTGAATGTGTTGATGGATGAACAGGACTGTAATGGGGGTTTAAAGGAATATAAGTGTACATGGTTTCTCCATTTTACCGTTTACCATAAAGCCGGTTTGTACTTGAGCCGTCACATCAGTCGCATCCAGAATCGTGCAGTCTAGTTCATGCTGTTCTCCTTGCGACTGTTCGCGATAACTGCGATGAACTTGTGAGTGGCGCTTATACTTTTCAAGCGATTGTGTCCTGTGATGGCTGCTGATGTGCTCCACCCCTAATGGCTGGTTTATACTTCCACACGATTCGTAATCGCTATGGTCACATCCACAATCTACCGATCTCGTTCATGCTAATGTTGGCTGGATTTGATGGCGACTCTCCGCTGTAACTGCGATGTTCTTCTGACTGCTGTTTATACTTTTCAAGCAACGCCATCGTGCTATTTGTAACACGATCAGCATCCTGCTCAGGCACTTGTAGCATCTGTGAGCGCGCATGTACATGAGAGGAAGAGGAGGAAGTGATGAGTTCGTGCACTAAACAGAAGCAGGAATACAAAGACGACAACATTAGATAAAAAAAAACTGCATTCTCTGGTTTGACTAGATGTCCACTCTCTGTCTCTCTGTGTGAAGTTCTGTATTTCTTAACTTCTTCTGTAAGTTTTCATCAAGTTTTCTGCGTAGTCGCGTACTCTAATCACTGAAACAAATTCAAAATAGATGACGTAATTAGCATGCAATTGCACTCCGGGCGTAACATTTCAGTCGGGGTGATGTCACCAGCAGGTGTAGCGTTCTGATGCGAATGAAGCGATTCTGCTCCGGTGGCGGTGCGACTACTGCGAGCGATTACGAATGGCGTGGAAGTATAAACCAGCCTTCAGCCCGTCATTCTCCTCACCAGACAGAGGCTGAGGGGCAGCAGGATCCTGAGTTGGAATTGTGCTGTTTGTTTGGTTCTTTTTTCCATCTTTCTTTCCTTAGCAGCCTTGCACTGCTAGGTTTTGTTATTTTAGTTTTGGGATTGGACCTTAGTAGTCTTTATTTGTGGGCTTTGTTTTTTGTAGTTGTTTTTAATTAGACCTTGTTAGGTAGCATTAGCAGGGAGCTGCTGACTCCGACGGTCAACCTGGCTGGGTCAGTAGTGTTCCTGACTTATTTTATGTTTGGTCAAAGTTCCAATCCCTTTGTTTTGCATTTCTGTTTGAACCAGCACAATAACTTTTACCTGTGCAGGACAGTTTTTTTTTTCCTTTTTGTCAGACTGTGTTCCTCGTGATCTTGGTGTCCAGTTTTATTCGTTATCGTCCCCTTGTTTGGTCTTCCCCCTAGACTGAGGCCTATTGGGGCATTTATTTTTAACTCGAAGGACATCTTGCTCAGACACTTGCAGCGTCTGCAAACATGCAGGTCCATGAAAGGCAG
>NW_023417524.1:0-1839 GCF_002922805.2 Oryzias melastigma | reverse complement strand
TTTCTGATGAGGAGTGTGTGATGAAGATCCTCTGTAGGAGGAGGGAACGGTTCTGCTCATCCGGACCGTGGACAACATCGCCTGCTGATAACCCGAGTTTATTTTCATGAGAGTTTACAGAAGAAAAAAGCTTTTGACATTTAGTCGAGTCTTATTCCCAAAGGACAAAAACAAAACTTTTATTCTAAAGTTGTCCATTTAAAATCCAAAAAAACATTTGTAAAGTTTTAAGAATATTTGAGCACATCAGTCTGGATTAAAACATTGAAATGTTCTTCTTTTGATGCTGCAATTTTCAGCATGTTTAACTTCATTTCAGGTCATCATTCTCCTAAAGGTGATTTTAGCATCAAAGTCTTTTCACTTTTGAATCTATGAGTCACATTTGAGAACAAATCCACTCGTCAACTTCTTCTAAAAAAGAAACACGATCATCTCCAGAACTAGTTTTGTCTTCAGAAAGTATCTCATCATCCATCCAATCATCCCTCTATCTATCTTTCATCCATCCATTTTTCCATCTGTTTTTTGAGTGTCACTGGAGTTGCTGGGGCCTATCCTTACCATCTTTATGTACTAACTCGTCAGGTTTCTTTATGTGACTAATCTGGATCCATTTCAATATGTCAATACAGATCCATCTACGGTCTGAACTGATCCAAAGTACGACAGACGTCACCAGCCCAGAGCCTCTGACCGCCAAAGATCATGGAGTTAGTTCATGTCGGTAGATACCAGGTGTTTTTGAAATAGTCTAACCTGTACGGAGCACAAAGGTGACTCGAACAAAGTATCATGGTGGTAGACCCAATATTTATGTTTGGGGTGTCCCCAACTCGTCATTTTTGTTGTGCTGACTGTTCCAGATAGATCAGGGGTCCGGTTGTTTTGTCGGATGCGGGACCAGCAGGTCTGTCAGAGTGTGTTGGTTTGTGTTGTGTGTGTCGATTTGTTTATGTGTTTTGGTTTGTTTGTGTTGTCGGTTTGGAGAAGCTGTGGTGCAGCAGTATCGCGGTTGACCTCTGATTGGGAGATTGCGGGTTTGATTCCCGCCTTGCCCGCCGATGTGTCGAAGTGTCCTTGAGCAAGACACTGAACCCCGAATTGCTTCTGGTTGGAGGTTGGCGCCAGTGTTTGGCAGCGGAGCCACCACCAGTGTGTGAATGTGTGTATGAATGTAAAGCGCTACATAAGCATACACCATTTGTGTTACTGTGTGTATCAGTGTGTGTCAGACTGTGTTATTGTGGTAATTATATGTTGGTGTACGTCGGTGCATGTCTATTGGTGTGATTTGTTGTTTGCCAGTGTGGTAGTGTGTGTTGGTGTGTGTCGATTTGTTTATATGTGTTGCTTTGTGTTATTGTGTGTCTCAGTGTGTTTCAGTAAACGTAAGTGTATCGTGTGTGTCAGTGTTTCAGTGTGTGTGTCTGTCGATGTGTGTCAGTGTGTTGATTTTATCGGTGTGTGTCAGTGTATGTATCAGTGTGTTGGTGTGTGGTAGTTTGTGTTGTTTATATCCTAGTATATGTCGATGTGTGTCGGTTCGTGTCTATGTGTGTTAGTGTGTCTTGATGATTTGTTTGTGTGTGTTTTGGTTTGTTTATATGTGTCGGTTTGTGTTATTGTGTGTCTTTGCGTGTGTCAGTAAGCATTAGTGTATCAGTGTGTGTCAGTGTTTTAGTCTGTGTGTGTCAGTGTGTTGAGTTGTTGTTTGTGTTAGTGTGTCAGTCCATCTGATGTCGTCTTTAAGTAAATCATTTCCATCTTTTACTCGTCTGACGTCTGTTTTTGTGTTTAGTGAATATAGGCCCCAGCATCCTCATACGTTTTCTTTTA
>NW_023417523.1:10036-13216 GCF_002922805.2 Oryzias melastigma | reverse complement strand
TGGCTACAAGCCATAAAAGCAGATGTTCTGTGAAGGAAGTGAGCAGCAGAAAGTAAACTTTAGTTCATTTTGCAGTTTTTCAACATTTGTCCACATTGTTCACATTGATGGGGGCGTGCGGCAGACTGTCTGTGTTTGTCATGCGTATAACCAGTCGCCTCTGCCCCAAAATGCTACAAAAGTCTTATAAATTTTATGTAAGAGCCAGATTGATGAGTAAAAATCAGACACAAACCTGATCTAGAATTTACTGTCAGGACACATTTGAATCATTGTTGCTTAAACGGCTCCACCATGCATGTGTCTTTGTGTTCTTGAGGGTGTGATGGTCAGTATTGCTGCCTTGGAGCAAGGCGATGATGGTTCAATACCCATCTGGGGGCATCCATGTGAGCGTTCTTCTTTCACAGTTAATAAATTTGTTTCACAGGTGGATTGAACATTTTCAATAGATAGATAGATAGATAGATAGATAGATGGATGGATGGATGGATGGATGGATGGATGGATGGATGGATGGATGGATGGATAGACAAGGACAATGAAATTGCAGCAACTGTTTCAGTGCAAAAGACATAATATAAAGTATAATATAAAATGGAGAAACAATATGTCAAACTACATACAGAGAAACTGTGCAATATAAGAGTAATGTCAATCATAGAATCCAGACTATGGAATGCATGTCAGGGCCCGGTCCCACAGGTTTGACGGTCATATCACGGGTAAAAAATGTGGAAAATCTGCCACACGTGCTTAGACGTGCTAACTTTTGGTAGAAAATGATGGATAAATGTGTATTCGCAGAATAGCAGTCATGCAGACTCCACTCCACTGCCAGAGCACGCCTTAATCGCGTGTAAGCCCCCTATACAGATGCGGTAAGCAGTGGGACAAACGCAGACTGGCCGGAGAAACGGCCGTGCTACAGTCATGCACGAATGCAAAATTTCGGCGTCCATGCGCGTGTGCCAGTGTTCGCTTCACGGCCCGATTTCACACTGGCACGGCTGTACCACTGGTTTTTCCGCGTGTAACGGTGGCCAAATATTGTTTTACGTATTGGATTACATTTCTGTGGTCCAGCAGTGATATGGCAGTGGAGTGGCAGTGGTGCGTCTAAGCCCGTGTGGCAGATTTTCCAAATTTTTTACCCGTGATATGGCCGTCAAATCCTGAGGGACCGGGCCTTAAAGTGAGTGTGTCGATGTGGGATGTAGAATGTTGGTCCACTTCTTTTTATTGGCTGTATATTAAATATTGTCAGGAACTGGAACGCACAGATGTAATCGCCGATCCAGACCATCCCGACGGGTGAAACGTCTGGTGAGTATGCCGGTCATGCAAGAACTGCTTCCATGAATTGTACAGATTCTTGCAACATGGAGCCGATCCGTTATCATGCTGCAACATGAGCTGACGTTCTTGGCACCTGTGTATTCAAAATGCCATCATAAGATCATGAGATGCATCTGTGCTCTTCGTCCAAAACATACGGGGCTTTTTAGTGAGGCCAGTCTAAGGCCCACCTGTGCAATCGTCTAATCTGCACTTTGATTTCAGGAGTCGGTCCTCTGTCTCCCCCTCTGGTCATCAGAGGGAACCATCAGTACTAGACCAGGGGTGGGGGACGTTTTTGACTTGAGGACCACAAAGGGTTCTAAAACTTGACAGATGGGCCGGGTCAGAAGCTTAAAGTGTTTTGGTAGGTGACCTTACATGAGAAAGAAACAACTTGGAATCTGGACAAAAACAGGCTTTTTTGATTTAAAAACTGTGTTTTTTGTTCTTATTTTAGTGCCAATTGTACCAATTGGTTGATGTCTTTTGGAGAAGAACACACACTTAGAAAAACGCTGTCTTTGTTGTGTTGGAATGATCAGAAAATGAGTGAAAAACACACACGAACGTGAGAAAAGTAACAAATCTTCCAACACATTTTGTAATGTGTTTGTGTGATTTCCTGTTTGTGTCTGGTCCAGGGGTGATGACTTCATTGATGTGGGCGTGTCCAAACAAATGTGGCGATCGCTCTCCGCTGGTGTGCGGTTGAGAGTGCAATCAGAGAAAAAAAAAAGTGATTAAATTAGATTTTTGAGAATTTTATTGTGGTGCACTTTGACACAGTTGTCCAGGTACCACACAACAAACAGGACAGAGGCAGAAGACCCAGGACACCCTGGAAAGACTACATCTCCCAGGAGTTTTGGAAACGCCATATTATAAAATAAACTTGATATGTACTCTTCTTTGCCAAGAGTGACTTCAGTGACTTCAAGGCACACTATACTGGAATTCCCACAGTGGCTTGCAGTGTTTCATGGTGAATAAATTTAGTATAAAAGATCATCCTGGTGCTATCCTAGGTGTATTTACATTAAAAGTGGGGTCATTTGGACCCCATAAGTGTTAAAAAAATGTTTGGTAACACTGTATAATAACTACACGGTATGAAGTATTAGCTAAGCTGGAGTAATCACTTAACTAATCATTTATAAAATCTCCATCCTACTATGTTAACTCTTATGTTATCCTAGGCATGTTTATATTAAACTAGGGTCATCTGGACCCTATAAGACAGCGCACCAAAATTTTTTTTTCAATGATTTTTAATCGTCACCGGAGTCCATGGGAGACATAAAATCCACTTTAGTCACAGGAGGGATCACGCCTGAGTGTAAGGCTGGGGTCATCTGGACCCCATAAGAGAGCACAAGTGTTAATAATTAGCATGTAGCTTATATCTGCTGTTACAAACACTTTATTCTGAATTAAAGATGATTACTATAATGTGTTTATTAATAGTATGTTAGGACTTTTTTATTCAAATATAAAGTGTCACCAAATATTTTTTAACTCTCGTGCTCTTAAGGGGTCCAGATGACCCCACCCTTACATTGAGGTGTTAGACCTTCCATAATAAAGGTGGACAAGACTTCATGTCTGTCATTGGACACCAGTAAAGACCGACAATTAGTGAAAAATGAGTCTTATGGGGTCCAGATGACCCCACTGTTAATGTGAACAAGTAAGAGAGCGGAAGGGTTACGATGACATGTTCAGTCTGAGAGATGAGGCGGAAAAGTTCAAAACAAAGTAAGTTTGAAACCTGAGATTGAACTAAACTGTGGGACAGAGGTAAACATGCAAACAATACTGGCCTGCAGTCGGTGGGGTTTT
>NW_023417523.1:0-832 GCF_002922805.2 Oryzias melastigma | reverse complement strand
AAAGTTTAAATCTTCTGCCGGATGAGAAAATGTTGAATTTAACTAAATTTGTAATCATAATTTTGTTGCAAAATACATAAACTCTTTTTTTCTTTTTTCTTTTGCACAACAAAGGTTACTTATTGCTAATATTTACATGTGAAGTAATTATTTTTGGATAATTATTTCACATATTTAGTGAAATATTTGGAGTTTTCACCATGTTTGAGTTAAGAAGACCCAAAAAAGTTGTGTGATTCAAACATCCTATGGGTCAAACATACCCACCCTACCAAAATAAAGCAACTTAAAAAGTTTAAATCTTCTGCCGGATGAGAAAATGTTGAATTTAACTCAATTTTTTAATCATAATTTTTGTTACAAAATACGTAAACTCTTTTTTTGCACAACAAAGGTTACTTATTGCTATTATTTATATTTAAAGTAATTATTTTTGGATAATTATTTAACATATTTAGTGAAATATTTGGAGTTTTCACCATGTTTGAGTTAAGAAGTCTCAAAAAAGTTGTTTGATTCAAACATTCTATGGGTCAAACATACCCACCCTACCAAAATAAAGCAACTTAAAAAGTTTAAATCTTCTGCCGGATGAGAAAATGTTGAATTTAACTCAATTTTTAATCCTAATTTTGTTGCAAAATACATAAACTATTTTTTTCTTTTTTCTTTTCCATAACAAAGGTTACTTATCGCTATTATTTACATGTGAAGTAATTATTTTTGGTTATTTATTTAACATATTTAGTGAAATATTTGGAGTTTTCACCATGTTTGAGTTAAGAAGTCTTAAAAGAATTGTGATCCAAACACCCACCCACCAAAAGAAAGT
>NW_023417522.1:5503-13407 GCF_002922805.2 Oryzias melastigma | reverse complement strand
ATCCACAAAATGAATAACTTAAAAAAAAATAAAATAAAAAAAAAAATTAAGTGAGGGTGTTGCCCCCCTTCTTTTCCCCCTTCCCCAAGCCTAACTGAACCCCTATTATTCCACTTCCCTTTCAGTATCTTTCCTTCTTTTCCACTTTGTCTCAGACTCAGCAGCTTGAATGATTAAGTTGTAAAACCCCTTGCAATAGTTATGGGCCCAAAATTAAAATAAAGTACCATAGTGCTTAGATCAAATGAGGTAAGATTGGCTTTTGTATAAAACAAACTTTGAGAAAAGGTCTGCATGGAGGGAAAAGTATAAAAAAACCTTTTTTTGTAAAAAAACAGAGTTGAAATTCTATATATGTGCACACATAACAACAAAAGAAAAATAATACAAGTGAGGTAGACTTATACTATTAAGGCAGATAGAGTTTGGCAAATATATAGTGAAGGCATGGATTTCTTAATTGTGAAAAGGGAGAGAGAAAAAAAAATTAAAACCATAAACGGATTATTACACATCAAACTCTATTTAAGATGCATTTACCATTACCTTTACTTACTGCTTATTTTAAACACGCTCAAACCTTCTGACAAGATAGCTATAGTGACTTTTACCCTTCTGTTTCTTCCCCTGAACAATAATAAACTGCCCGAGGGTTAGCTTAAGCAGGCTAATCAGGCTAAGAGTCCGGTTGTTCGGGCCTCGCAGCTCGCCGATGTTTCTCTGCAAAAGCAGCGGCCTCCTCTGGGGACGAAATCTTCTTTTTTGTGCCATCCTCCAGGGTAATCTGTAAGCGGGCCGGGAACAGAAGGCTTGGCCGAAGTCCCAAGTTGTACAGTTTAGCCATCACCACTCGGTATTTGGCGCGTTCCTCCGCCACCTCAGGAGTGTAATCCTCAAAGATTTGAATCGGCGAGCCCCGAAACTGAAGACTCCCTCGTTTCCTTCGGGCCTCTCGAACGATCATCTCCTTGGTCTGATATCGGTGGAGTCGAATTATCACTGGTCTAGGCCGGGACCCCGGCGGCGGCTTTGCGCGGAGTGCTCGGTGAGCCCGATCCAGCTCCGGAGGAGATGGCAGAATCTGATCACCGAAAACTTCAGCTAGCAGGTCAGCAAAGAAGTTCGTGGGTCTGGGGCCTTCTATTGACTCTGGGAGGCCGATTATTCTTATGTTGTTTCTCCGACTGCGACTTTCCAGGTCCATCGTTTTAGCCGCTAGCTTAGCGTTGTTGGCGGCTAATGCCTCACATGTTTCCTCCAGAGCCTGAATCCGTTGGGCTTGCAGTTCGGCGTGTGTTTCCAGTGAGTCAATTCGCTGACCGTGCTCTGTGGTCGTGGCTTGAATTGTGTCAAGCCTCGATTCCAAGGTGGCGAGAGAGGTTTTGAAATCCGCCCCGATGCTAGCTCTGTGCTCCTCTAGCATTTTCGCTATGCTAGCTAGCATTTTACCGTCGTCGTTCGGAGAAGTTGTTGTGTCTTTGTCTGAATCTGTCATCGTCAGCTCTTTTTTCTTTTTTGGCATCCGTCAGGTATTATTAGGGCTCAAATATGAGCTCTTCGTAACTCAGTAATTTTGGGTTTTAATGAATAGTCCAACTTTTACAAAGTTTCGCTGCGGAGGACTGAGATTGTGCTGTCTTCACATGCTCGCCCAAACCGGAAGTCTCCAATACCATGATTTTCTTAAGCCTTTCAGAGTAAACTTTATCTATATAATGCATATGATCATATATTACCTTCGGCACACTACAGAACAAATCATTTATGAAATATTAATAAATTTTGTGAGTTTTTTTCCCTAGCTGGAATAAAATGACTCTCTGAGGCTCCGCCTTTTGCTCCTTGTAGTTGCCGCCCATTTCATGATGTCATCCTATAGCCGGCCTCGACAGTGTTTCTGTGTTTCTCCCACAAAAAACATCATCCAAACTTTAGCAAAGATGGATGTGCTTTCCATATATCCACCGTTAGTGGCCCTGGTAATCGCTACATGAGGTGGATAGGAAGTAGATAGGATAGGAAGGATGGGAATTACCCAACGGTCCCAGAAAGCCAAAATCCAATAGACTTCTATAGAGAAATAATGTCCACATGAATGGGGGAAATTCCATCACCTTTAAAGGAGACCCAGTTCTAGGACACAAAGTAATTCTGGATTTCCCGTAACATTGGCTCCAGGATAGCTATGGGTTACGGTATCAAAGGAAAGCACATTCCTTAGAGTTATTTATGTTGTTGTTAGGGAGATGCAGATGGAGATCTGTGTTGTCTGTGTTGGTAAGTTCAGGACCAGCAGTTCTAGATCTAATCTTATGGCAAAAGCAAGAAATGTGCACCTGTGAACCCGTTGACTCCCCACGCTGAATCACTGCGAAGCGGCACAGAACAGAGGCCACGCCCTTGTTAACTTATGGTGGAGTTCACAACAGATGCAAAGCGCCGTGGTCCTCCGTGGCCAGCTCGCGCTGTGCAGTGGTCTTTTTGACCTCTGGTCTGTTTTTGTGCAAACTGCAAATGATCTGCGTCAATCCCAGCAGGAACTTACGTCAAGACACAAAAAAATCCATTCATTTTCAAAATATAACCAATTTTTCGCAATAAAATACTACTTGAAAAATTTGATCATATTTTTGTATCTCAACAGACTGTGGAGAGGAAAATAAACACAAAAACATACACTGAGAAGCACACATACACAGATCAATGTAGTGGTCCAACTATGGAGCTGGAGGGTGGGAGTGTGGTTTGGGTCTCTAAAAACACAATCAACGAGGGAGAGGCAGAGAGTAGTTGGTGACAAGTAAAGATAGATGATGTCAAATTAAGTGTAAAAGCTGTAAATAACCACAGCTGTGCAGAAGCGTCAACTGTCACAAAAAATACATGTCTGGTGTGAACGGGAGGTGAAACGGATACCGCGCACACACCGCTTTGCAGCGCTTCCGTGTGCGGTGTGAACCTGGTGTGACTCTCCACTACAACTGATGAAGCTACAACGTGAAATCAAAGTTCTACTAGACAGAAGTCCAGTTGCCTTTAGAAGAAGACATGGTAAATGGCGTATACTTGTATAGCGCTGCAGTCACAGACCCATTCACCCATTCACACACTGATGGTGGCTCCGCTGCCGAACACTGGCGCCAACCTCCCACCAGAGGCAATTCGGGGTTCAGTGTCTTGCCCAAGGACACTTCGACACATGGGCGGGCAAGGCAGGAGTCGAACCCGCTCACTTCTGATCAGGAGTCGACCGCCCTACCGCTGCACCACGGCCGCCCCACCACATGCTTCAGTTTAATATCTGGTGACTTAGAATGTCCACAGAAAAATGTCTATTCATTTCCAATCGGCGCCGCTTATACTCCTGATTCTTCAAAGTAATTCATTTCATTAAATATGTAACGGGGTGAAAAAATTTTTTTATTTTTGCAAACTTTTAATTCGGAGGGCTCTTGAACACACCNTTGTAATCCAAAGATTACCGAGTTGGCATTCTAAAATCTTTGCTTTAGAATTCATAAATTCCCAAGTCGGCACTCCGACATTCCCGAGTTAGAATACCATACTTCCTGAGTCGGAATTACAGGATTCCTAAATCGAAATTAGGAGATTCGTGTTTGCTTTGATCTTTCTTGTGTGTCTTTTGATGTTTTTCATGTTTCCTTTGATCTTTCTTATGTTTCTTTTGATCTTTTCTTTTGATCATTTTCATGTTTCCTTTTAACTTTTTCATGTGTAACGGGGTGAAAAGATGTTTTTATTTTTGGCAGTTTTTAAATTCCAAGGGCTCTTGAACGCACCACCAAATTGGAACAGGATTGAAGGCAGGTGTGCCTAATCAGAGACCCTTTTTAAAAGAACCAGACAGACAGGCAGGAGAGAAGGGGAGAAGGCAAGGCCCAAGGTGCTGTGGGGACGCCGCCACCCCCCCGGGCCTGGGAAACGGGTGCAGCGCGCTGAGGCAGCCAGCGCTCGGTCGACGGCCAGGAGGAGCGCGGCGGAGCAGCCAGCGCCGAGGTCGACGGCCGGGAGGAGCGACGCTGGAATTGCAGAGGGGTGTGGCCACGATACACCCCTCTTCGAGCTAAGTACCCCTCTATCAACTGTCTTTTAGTTACCTGAGTTGTTTTTATCGCTAGCACCAGTGCTGTTTTTATTGCATGCTCTTATTTATTTTTTTATCTAGTTTGTAGTGGTTTTATTTAAGCCTGGTGCTTTTTAGATTCTAAACTCAGTAGTTTTAATCTTTGTTTAACAGAGGCTCCTGGCTCCAACAGACTGAAGACGGCTCCCCTTGCTGGACTAAATAAACTGCCTTTTTACACCTCCCCTTAAAACTGTTGTCCTGGGTCCTCTGTCTCCACACACCTCCAGATCCAAAATCAAAGGGAACCTGCACTCTTTACACATGTTTCCTTAGATGTTTTTGATAATTCTTTTGATCTTTTATAAGTTCCTTAAGATGTTTCCTTTTGATGTTTTTCCTTTTTCCTTTAATCTTTCATAAGTTTTTTTTTTTTTATCTATCCCTTTGATTTTTTTTCATGAGTCTCTTGGACATTCTGAGATTTCCGAGTCCGAATTCAAAGGTTCCCGAGATCTCATTCTGAAATTTTTGCTTTAGAATTCATAGATTCCCATGTCAGCATTCCGACATTCTTGAGTAGGAATACCATAATTTCTGAGTCGAAATTAAGAGATTCATGTTTGCTTAGATCTTTCTTATGTGTCTTTTGATTCTTAAGTTTCTTTTGATCTTTGCTTCCTTTTAATTTTCTTGTGTTTTCTTTTATCTTTTTCATGTTTCCTTTGATGTTTTTGATGTTCCTTTTGATCTTTTGTAAATTTCTTATGATCTTTCCCTTTGACAATTTCATGTTTCCTTTAATCTGTCTTGTGCTTCATTTTGATGATTTTCATGTTTTCTACCGGCATTCTGAGTTTCTTGAGTCGTAGTTCCATGATATGTGAATTGGCTTCCCTTTTTTCCTGACTCAGCATTTCAAAATTTCTAAGTCAGAAGTCCAAGATTCCTGAGTCGCCATTCCAAAATTTTGGGGTTAGAATTCATAGATTGCCATGTTGGGATTCCAACATTCAAGGGTCGAAATAAAGATTCATTTTTGCATTGATCTTTCTTGAGCGTTTTTCTGATGTTTTTCATGTTTCCTCTGATCTTTCTATTTTTTCATCCATCCATCCATCCATCTTCCTCCGCTTCATCCAGGACCGGGTCGCGGGGGCAGCAGTCTAAGCAAAGATACCCAGACTTCCCTCTCCCCTGTCACTTCCTCCAGCTCCTCTGGGGGGACCCCGAGGCGTTCCCAGGCCAGCTGAGAAACATAGTCTTTCCAGCGTGTCCTGGGTCTTCCCCGGGGCCTCCGCCCAGTGGGACATGCCCGGAATTCCTCACCAGGGAGGCGTCCAGGAGGCATCCGAACCAGATGCCCGAGCCACCTCAACTGGCTTCTCTCGATGCGGAGGAGAAGCGGCTCTACTCCGAGCTCTCCCCGGGTGACCGAGCTTCTCACCTTATCTCTAAGGGAGCGTCCAGCCACCCTCCGGAGAAAACTCATTTCAGCCGCTTGTAGTCGGGATCTCGTTCTTTCGGTCACGACCCAAAGCTCATGACCATAGGTGAGTACTGGAACGAAGATCGACCGGTAAATCGAGAGCTTTGCTTTCTGGCTCAGCTCTCTTTTCACCACAACGGACCGGTACAGCGACCGCATAATAGCGGACGCAGCTCCAATCCGCCTGTCGATCTCACTATTTTTTCATTTGATGTTTTTCATGTTTCCTTTGATATTTTGTAAGTTTATTTTGATCTCTTCCTTAGATGATTTTCATGTTACTTTGATCTTTCTAATGTTTCCTTTGATCATTTGTAAGTGTCTTCAAATCTTTCTCAGTGATGATCATCATGTTTTCAGAAGAAGCCTTAAAGGACTTTTAGGAAACACCAAAGAAACTTTATGGGACTTCAAAGGAAGCCTTAAAATTACTTGAACAGAAGCTCAAAGAAATTTCAAAAAAATTCAAAGGAAGCCTCTGAGGAAATTTAAGGTAAATGGCATTTACTTGTATAGCTCTTTCTACCCTCCTTCACAGTCACAGACCCATTCACCCATTCACACACACATTCACAGACTGATGGTGGCTCCACTGCTGAACACTGGCGCCAACCTCCCACCAGAGGCAATTTGGGGTTCAGTGTCTTGCCCAAGGACACTTCGACACATGGGCGGGCAAGGCGGGAGTCGAACCCACTCACTTCTGATCAGGAGTCGACCGCCCTACCACTGCACCATGGCCGCCCCAAGGTACTTGAAAGGAAGCCTCAAAGGGAATTGTAAGGAACTTCAATGGAAGCCTCAAAAGAACATTAAGGAACTTCAAAAGAAACCTTCAAGGAACTCGAAAGGAAGCCTCAAAAGAAGCTTTAAAGGAACCTTTTAGGAACTTCAAAAGAAGCCTCAAAGTAACTTTAAGGAACTCCAAAGAACCTCAAATGACTTTAAGGGGCCTCAAAGAAAACCTCAAAGGAACTTTAAGGAGCTTTAATGGAAGCCTAAAAAGGAACTTTAAGAAACTTCAAAGGAAGCCTGAGGGGAACTTTACAGAACTTCAAAGAAAGCCTCAAAGGAAGTTTAAGTAACCTAAAAGGAAGCCTCAAAGGAACTTGAAGGACCTTCAAATGAAGCCTGAAAGGAATTTTAAGGACTTTTCATTGAGAGTGGCCTCTTCAACGTAAGTCGACACAGCTGATGTGACTGGAGCTTGATCATGAACACATTTTTGGACAGCTGTCAAGCAGCAAATTTGACATGCCGTAAAGGAGAGGCGACTCACACGGGTATGCTCAGAGAAGGCTTCCAATAGGGGTAGTGAGGAAGCCTGCTATGACACACCCCCATGGACTCTCAACAGCTCCTCCTAAAGGGACCATCCATCTTCTTGACCGCTTTGTCCCTTCCGGGGTCACGGGGCGCCGGAGCCTATCCCGGCTACTGAAGGGCGAAGGCGGGGTACACCCTGGACAGGTCGCCAGTCTGTCTCAGGGCCTCAATCACACACACATTCACTCTCACATTCACACCTAGGGGCAATTTAGAGTCACCAATGAACCTATGAAGCATGTTTTTGGACGGTGGGAGGAAGCCGGAGTCCCCGGTGAAAACCCACGCATGCACGGGGAGAACATGCAAACTCCACACAGAAAGGTCCCAGCCGGGAGTCGAACCGGGGCCTTCTCGCTGTGAGGCAAGAGCGCTAACCACTGCGCCACCGTGCAGCCCTCTCCTAAAGGGACCATTCCATTATTTCCTTCAACCTTTCAGAATAAACTATATCCAAACAAATGGTCATATGTTACCTTTGTGTGTGCTTCTTCATCCCTCCATTTGAAGGGGCACTTGTAGGGATTTCTTGTTTTATTTTTTATTTCGCCCTCTAAAAGGAGGGGTATGAAGTCCTTCATTGCGAGGCTAAACTGCGTCGCTCTTTTCTTCACTTTGGTGTGTTCTGAACCACAGAAATGTACTTTTAAATGTAAGTAATGACTTTTTGTTGTAGAGTGACCTATTTAAAGTTATCAAACCGCTGTTATGTATATTTGAGCGCTGGAAGGTCCGCGCTAATGCCAGCGGACCGGCAATTATTGAAGACGTCATCAAATGAAAGTGATATCCGAAATATGAGACACTTTTTTTTTTTAATTCTTCGTTTGGAGGGATAAATGAAGGGGACGGGAGAAGGGAGGAATTCGGTTTGGGCCTTACAGTAGCAAAGCTGCAAACGCTGGAAAATTTCTGCGAGACTCCACAAAGCTTTTTGATGTGACCACGGAAATTCGAATAGCGGCTCATTTGACTGCAGGCTCTTGGGGTAAGTTCTGTCCATGA
>NW_023417522.1:0-1659 GCF_002922805.2 Oryzias melastigma | reverse complement strand
TGTCCTCCTACGGAAATCGTATTAAAACAAAAAATATATTTCCTATCCAAAATTTTTTATTATTTTCAAACATTTTTGAAAAAGCGCCAATGAGACGCAAAGAGAGTGCTTAAAGAGCCGCATGCGGCTCCGGAGCCGCAGGTTGCCGACCCCCGGTCTAGCTCATATGATCTTTACTTTTACAAGGAAGAGGACAGTTGTGCTCCAGCCTTAAATTTTGATTTTATTCATCACAAAGCTCAACTGTCATCATGCCTCTCAGTCCTGATCTCATTTGGAAACCTTTACAAAAAATAGGACGAGCTGTAGGTTTGTTCCTGCTGCTAGTCGTTACGTTTTTCTTGCAGCACATCTTTGACATGGATTTTGTCTGCTCTTGTAAGGCAGATTCACATGTAAATGGTGTGGTCTACATGATTTTCCACCTTTCATTTTCACCATGGTTTTGGTCATTGTTGGATTTTTTTCCAAAAGGTTTTTCTTCACAACGGACTGTTTCACTTTCTGTCGCTGCGACACTTGTAAGTGCTTCTGTTGCACTTCCAAGTGCTGCTCCTACTTTTGTCTATCTTTTGGGAAGACTTCTTTTCAGTACATCGGTCTGACAGCTCTCTGGACAGCCATGATTTTATTTGATGGAGACTTGTACTTTTGCCTGAAAACAAACATCAACCCTGATCAGACTGGACTGCCTTGCAAAACAAACTTGACATACGAAGAGGAACGAATCAGAGACTCCTACAAGACGGACTCACTTGTAAGTATAATGGTTGGCATTTAAACTAGTAGTTTTAGAGATTTCTTTAAAAATAGTTACTTGGAATTTATTGACTTCTTATTGGGTTGGACTGAGGATCAAACAATACAATCACTCATGCAAATTACTCATGTTCTAAATCTGGATTCTTATTTTTTCATATCAAACTATTTTTTCACAAGTCCTCAAAGGAGATCTAGATCTACCTTTCAGGACTCAACCAGTCATGTCCTCCTCGGACCACCAGAGGGAACCCTCTCCCGAGTACTGACTGCATCTGTTCACTTCCTTACTCCACTTCCCATCATGCATCTGCCACCACTCCTGCCTTCACCAGCTGTTCCCTATTCATGTTAATCACTATACTGTATTTAAACCTGCTCTCACTCTGCTCCTTGTAGAGACTTAAATTGTTCTCTAGTGCATGCAGTATGAGTGTCTAGTCTCTGTTGACTCCTCTTGCTTGTCCCTTATACACCTCTTGCTTTTCTCCTGTGCTCTGACCCTGGCCTGTTTCCTGACTAAACTTTGTCTTGTGTTTACCTGCTATACTTTCTTATGAAATCAAGTTGCATGTGGATCCAAACATCTCAGCCTCTTTGGCACACTATCCAAGTACTGATCACTATAGTTATCAAATGATCTAATGACAATTTCTTTTTAACCTTTCTCCCTATAATAAATTTGCTTAATAGAGACCTCAATTTAGAAAAAAAAATCAAATATAAAAAAAAACATTTCTCTGCTTGGTGGAGGTGGTTTTTGTGGGCATGTTGAAATGGACATATTTCAATCAAAATCAGCCATCACTTTTGAATTGTTGATTAACATAATTATTAAAAAAAACAAACTAATGGAACAGGCCTGGACAGAAATGATGGTACCTCAATAAAAGATTGAAG
>NW_023417521.1:0-12117 GCF_002922805.2 Oryzias melastigma | reverse complement strand
CAGATCATTTTATGTTATTGTTATTAATGACCCGATGTTATCTTGTGCTCATTTCTAATTTGTATCCCTTTGACCAAATATATCTTTATGGAGAGTAAAATATTAAAAGTTATTTAAGGTTTAAGTTGATTTATTCTTGAATCATATTCCTGCCTTTTTATTATTCATAATTATGTTAAAAAGTTACAGTTGTGAAGTTTTAAAAATTGGCGTTCTGCTAGCTTTATGGACTATTTTGGCATTTACTACAGCTATTTTACAGCTACATGCTAACTGTTTTGAGTAATTTAGATTTTCTTTCCGATTTTTAGGCTATTTTGAAGTTTACCTATTTTTACACTTTTACAGCTACATGCTAGCTGTTTTTGCTGACCTACTTTTTTATTCTATTTTTTTATTCTTTTAGGCTACTTTGGTATTTAGCTAACATTTCAGCCACATGCTAGCTGTTTTAGCTAATTTAGACCTTTTTTCAGATTTGTAGGCTATTTTGAAGTTTAGCTATTTTTCCAGCTACATGCTAGCTGTTTTGGCTAATCTAAGTTGATTTTTTTGTGTGGCTGTTTTGGGATTTAGCTAATAAATTAGCTGGCTATCAGTGATTTCAGCATCTTCAGCAGCCAAATTCAGCTCAAAGCATTCACACTAGTATTATCACAGGTAATGCTATATATCTATTTCACAATTATGTTAAAAATTTAGTTTTAAAGTTTTAAAAATGTAGTTTTCGAGTGTTCAATAAATGTTTTTCCTGTTCGGCGGTCGACCTAAAGTGTGTTTGGATTTTGATTCCTTGTGCGATTGAGTCGGACACCTCTGGACTGGACTGTTGAACTTGACTTGAAGTTGGACACAGACTGGATAACCACAGGCACTAAAGTGTGAACAAATTGAACTTTGGGAACAAGGTTAATAGTACTGATTGCACCTAAGGAGGAGATGGATGAACCAAAGGGACAACAACGGTCAGCTAGCGCTACATTGTGACAATGATAGCCTCGAATTCTAGTATAATTGGAATTCATTGAAATATATATATATATTTTTGGGATGATTGGTTTAGTTTTCAAAACGATAAACAAAAATCATTCAATGAACTACAAATATTTCCACTTTTGTGTTTGTCTTACAGCAGACATTTTTTTGACTTAGCACTTTTGATGGATTTTGCCAAACTTCTAGTTAATCCTGTAACCTTTTTCAATTCAACATAGAAAATGGAAACAAAATTGAGTTTTTTTTACCAAATCGAAGGATCTTTTCATTGTTTTCCTCTTCAGATCCACAGTCTAAGCAGCAGACATGTCCATTAACAACTCCTCCCTCTGCGATCCTCCTTCAAACTCCATTTGCTCCACCTTTAAAACTAGAATCCTCATCAACGTCAGTTTTCTCGTGGTGAAAGCCATCGTCATCCTCCCTCCCTGCACCGTCATCGTCCACCAGGCTCTCCAAAGATGGCGGCAGCAGCGCTCCTTCACATCTGTGAGCCACTCTGACGTCATTACCTTCCACCTGGCTGCCATGGAGCTGTTCTGGGGTCCCGGGCTGATCTGCCTCTTCTGTGGGAGATACTCAAGCTACCATTCAGCCGAGTTAATCTTATTGTGGAGCTGTTGTTACTCTCTTTCTTTGTATGGAGAGATTCTCTTCCACTTGTTGACATGTGTGGATCGTTACCTGGCTGTGGTTCATCCCATACCCTACCGGCAGATGAGAAACAGCCGTGGGGTGAAGATCACAAACATCAGCATCACTTTTGTTTGGCTGCTCTCCTTTGGACTAACCGGTCTAGAAGTGGTTGTGAGACTACAGCAAGCTGTTATCTTGATTTTATGTTTTTTGGCTTTTTCCATCATCGTGGTGACTTTCTGCAACGTTTGCGTCCTCTGTGTCCTGATTCGTCCAGGCCCAGGTAAGGGAGGCGGAGCTAAGGAGCCGGATTCCCACAAGCAGAGAGCGTTCCGCACCATCACAGCTATATGGGTGGTGCTCTGGTTGTGGTTCATGGCGCAGGTCATTTCCAACAGTGTGACTGAGTCTCCACTGATCAGTGCAAATGNAATTATGTTAAAAATTTAGTTTTAAAGTTTTAAAAATGTAGTTTTTGAGTGTTCAATAAATGTTTTTCCTGTTCGGCCTTCGACCTAAAGTGTGTTTGGATTTTGATTCCTTGTGCGATTGAGTCGGACACCTCTGGACTAGACCGTTGAACTTGACTTGAAGTTGGACACAGACTGGATAACCACAGGCACTAAAGTGTGAACAAATAGAACTTTGGGAACAAGGTTAATAGTATTGATTGCACCTAAGGAGGAGATGGATGAACCAAAGGGACAACAACGGTCAGTTAGCGCTCATTGTGACAATGATAGCCTCGAATTCTAGTATAATATAATTGGAATTCATTGAAATATATATATATTTTTTGGCATGATTGGTTTAGTTTTCAAAACAATAAACAAAAATAATTCAATCAACTACAAATATTTCCACTCTTGTGTTTGTCTTACAGCTGACATTCTTTTGATGGATTTTGCCAAACTTCTAGTTAATCCTTTAACCTCTTTTCATTGTCAACATAGAAAATGCAAACAAAATTGAGTTTCTTTACCAAATCTGAGGATCTTTTCATTGTTTTCCTCTTCAGATCCTCACTGCCAGCAGCAGACATGTCCGTTAACAACTCCTCCCTCTACGATCCTCCTTCAAACTCCATTTGCTCCACCTTTAAAACTAGAATCCTCATCAACGTCAGTTTTTTCGTGGTGAAAGCCATCGCCATCCTCCCTCCCAGCACCGTCATCGTCTACCGTGCTCTCCAAAGATGGCGGCAGCAGCGCTCCTTCACATCTGTGAGCCACTCTGACGTCATTACCTTCCACCTGGCTGCCATGGAGCTGTTCTGGGGTCCCGGGCTGATCTGCCTCTTCTGTGGGAGATACTCGAACTACCATTCAGCCGAGTTAATCTTATTGTGGAGCTGTTGTTACTCTCTTTCTTTGTATGGCGAGATTCTCTTCCACTCGTTGACATGTGTGGATCGTTACCTGGCTGTGGTTCATCCCATACCCTACCGGCAGATGAGAAACAGCCGTGGGGTGAAGATCAGAAACATCAGCATCACTTTTGTTTGGCTGCTCTCCTTTGGACTAACCGGTCTAGAAGTGGTTGTGAGTCTACAGGAAGCTGTTATCTTGATTTTATGCTTTTTGGCTTTTTCCATCATCGTCGTAACTTTCTGCAACGTTTGCGTTCTCTGTGTCCTGATTCATCCAGGCCCAGGTAAGGGAGGCGGAGCTAAGGAGCGGGATTCCCACAAGCAGAGAGCGTTCCGCACCATCACAGCTATATGGATGGTGCTCTGGTTGTGGTTCATGGCGCAGCTCATTTCCAACAGTGTGACTGAGTCTCCACTGATCAGTGCAAATGTCAAGTGTGTGTTGTTTCCTTGTCTGAGCTTGTTAAACCTGCCGGTCAGTCTGCTGTTACCTGTGCTGTACCTGCACAGAACGGGAAACTCTCGTGCTTGAATCCTTGACATGATTAGAGATGGACAAAACAATGTTGTCCAACAAATTAAAGTCAGTTCAGTCGACATTTCTCTTCTGTACTGATATTACCCAGTTTCACCATTTTGGGACCATTCGGGGCTCCAGAGTGTTACCAATTTGGTCGCTTTACAGCTGGATTTTTCCTTGGTGAGCCTAAAGAAAATTCTTGGTCACACCAGTGCTGTTCTGTGAAGACAAAAATGGTGACACATGATCCCTGCGACTTCAAAACTCTCCTTCTTGTTTGTGTGTGCAGGTGTAACAACCTCCAATAAGAGTCATTATTATTATTATTATTATTATTATTATATATTCTTTAGCTACCGTGTTTAGGCTACGTTCTTTCATCTACCGTTAACGTGATGAACGTAATTCCAGCGGATTCTGACGTGAAGGAAACAAGCCTCCCGCTGATCTGGAGCGCTGTGCAGTTATGAAGTGTTTATGTAATCTATCTTATCAGCCTGCCATAGAGAAAAGCAGCTTCATGCCGCAGAGCTCTCATTATGAGCGTCTATGGTAGTAATATTGTGTATGTCGGAGCAAAGCAGGAAAGAAAAGCTGCTTTTCCAGCATCAGATCAGCAGATTCACAGTGATTGTGTGAACGGTGGAAGACTTGTGGCAAACCAAAGACCCAGTTATTCACGGCAACGTTATCGATATTTTAGGGTTAACTACGGTGGCCCTGAAGGTTAATTCACATAATCCAATTCATTGACAACAAACATAATAACAAACCAAAACGAGTCTAAAAATTGACACAGTTCAGTTTGATCCAGATTCCAGCTCAGATCAGGAAAACAAAGATGTTCATGGATCTATTTGTCTGCAAGTGGAGGCTTCAGAATGGGGCGGAGCATTAAGACTTAGGCTCCACCCATTTCACTTGCTGTCCCAAATTTAAGCTTTTTCAAACTGCGCATTTTTATTAATTTTTATATACTATATAAATGTATTAGTTTATTATTATTATAGAACTCTGTTCTAAATAAAGGGCTTTATGTTTGCCAGTTTGTAAGTTAATCTTTATCCAAGTCTAAATGCTGATATTGACAGCAAATAAAAAGGAAAGGGACCATGTGAAAGTGTTGTTAAATGTAATGAAGTCGAGAAGGTCGGTGCACCAAACTTTTGTGTTGGTGCACCTAAGAAAAAAGTGCAACCAGTACAAAAAATTTGCCTAGAGCCCTGTCATGTGACATTAGTAAAGAGTGGTTGGTCCAAGAATAGCTATTTATTTCTGTATAGAAGTCTATGGGATTTTGTCTTTCTGGGACCAGTGAGTACTTCCTGTTTGGAACAGGAGGCAGGAGGGGATAATCAGTCCAGTTATCTCTATGTACTATCTATGGTTTGACCCAACATTGGATCCAGTTTGTGTTCTTCGCTGTTTCAGGAAGTCTCCAGCCTTCTTCTATGTGTCTGGCAGCAAATGGACTTGCCTAGAACCTCCTGATGTCTGTCATTAGATGAGTTTGAACTGACACTTCCTACATGTTTACAATGGTACAATCAAGTGTATTAAAATATTCTTTTGTGTTTATCTTATTTAGTGGAAAGTAGATTCTTCTGTCTAATAGCTTACTTTGAAGCACTAAAAGACCCAACAAAAGTAAATGGTAAATACGTCTTTAAAGATCAGATAACAGATTAATCAAACATTTGCCATTAGATTTTAGAAATATATTCATCAGAAAACTGCAGTCTACATGTTTTTGTCACGTATCAAATGTATTTTTAACAATGTGGGTAATGATAGAAGTTTTAAGCATCATGTTCCACGTAGAACCTCTAATATTATCATTGTTAGCATCACTTATGTGGAAACTAATGTGTGTGTGAAATAAACAGCATGTTGTGAAAGGTTGTGTATTTGTTATTCTTGGAAAACTACACTGGAAAATTCAGTTATTAAGGTCACTTTAAAGCGATAAAGAAATTAGTCAAGGATGATCTGATATTTGGTGTATTTGTCGACAAGTTAAATTACATACAAGGGGTGTAGGGAAGAATTAATCCGGCGATTTATTGCATTATTTTGTTTGGCAATACTTTTATAGATTTAAAATGCCGACAAGACAATATTTAATTAATTCATTATTTATGATGGTCCTTTAGCGTCTTACTTTTGTTTTCCACCTAAACCCTGACCACTAGTTTGAAGCAGAGCTCCTTGGGCTGCTTTGAACAGCTCTACAACGCAACTGAAACAACAACAAGATCTCGTGAGAACCAGCTTGTGTTAAATGTTCAGTCAGCTTTGTGGTTTTTGTTGATATGAGATTCATGCTACTTATTTTTTTCTTCTTGGGTACAGCAAAGGACATATCGTGATATGTATCGTGTTGTGAAATGTATTGGGATACGTATTTTATCACCAGACTTTGCCTATTCTCACCCCTTTTGTTTACTGCTTCACAACGATAAAAGCATGAAGTCTAAAACCAGAAGTACAAGTTTGACACATTGCTTATCGGAAAAGGTGGATTTAAAAAAATAACAGTGGTAATCAGATTTTCAGTGGGACCAGACAGTCCTCCTTTTTATTGAGTAATTTACATGTGAAGAACAAACAGAAATAAATCAAACACGTCCATTCACCACAAAACCCAATGCCAGGTCAACAACAGGCACGCCTTTTTCTTTGGGACGAGTTTCCATTTGACACAGAAGACAGACTACAGACATGCATCATTTTAATATAGCAGATAAAACAATACATTTCTGTTTGGTGTAATATACATACTGTTTTCCTTGGACTACGGTTACAAAATGCCACTTTGTGGTGACCTAAATGTTAGTGATATTTGAAAGTAGGAGGTGGTAGTCATATTTTTACATGCCGCATGATTTAGTTAAGGAAAAATAAAACGAGAAGAATCTTGAATCTGATGATTCTTCAAAGGGTTGGTTTATTCCAAAATAACAGAAGTTCTCTCAGCATCTCAACCACAATCATCAACAGAAGTCCCCATTCACTGTTCTGTTCCAGCCTACATAGGACTTCTTCCTTCATATCATGTTTGGCAGAGATATGAAGGAATGAGGCGGGGTCAAACTAGTGATTAGGTTATGAGCTCTAACCCCAGCACTTTTGGTAAAAAGTTAAAATTGAGTGGGGACTAGATGATTTTTGACATCAGACAGTGGACTCCTGGGCACATCTAAAGGTTGTGTGGTGGCAGGAAGGCAATAATTGACCAATGGGAGTGTCCCCGCGGTCCTCAAAACCATCCGATGATCGGTCGATTCAGACTAGCTCCCTCCAGCCATCCCTGCTGCCCCTGTTCTGCCATCCCACGATTGTGAAAGTGTAGAGAACTTTGCCGAATCGGTAGTCCAGGACAATGTTCTATGAAAATGGATGAGCACCGTCCAGTCAGAGATGTCACCCAGTTGCTGCCCAGTTTTATAATGAAGTCATCTCCCCGGTCGCTGGATGGGCGCCGTCAACATTCATGACCATGCCAACAATTTTCAAGAAAATTGGGTGAACTTGTAAGATTCTGCCAATGGCTCCTAATGCCAGGACTGCAGTTATGTTTGTGACTGTACCAAAAGCCCATCAGCAAGGTCAAGTGGGCTGCATATGGTTCAAAAAGAGGCAGAAAAATGTGGGCTGCATTTGGTTAACTCCACGGTTCCTGTGGTGGCCCCACATTGGCTTCACGGTGCTGGTCCCTGGGGCAGTGGAGATCACTACATCTTCCAGACCCAGAGCACCGGAGCTTGCTAGCATGCTACGCTAGCCAACTGAGTGCCCACTTAGGCCAATGTGGGCAAAAACAGGTGGGAACTGCGAACAAACCCATTCGGGGCCCACATTTTCAGCCACTTCTAAACCATATGGGGCCCACTTGGCCTTGCTTGCTGGAAAGTCACTTTCAGTGTTACACAAATTGCTAGACATAATTCAAAACAATTGGATTTATGACTTCACTCTGTGGAAGCAGAAGACATTTTTTCCATTTCTGTGCAGATACAGCAGAGGTAACGCCAAACCGGAGGGCAGGCTTAAAAAAGTCGAACAGGGGAACAGCATACAGTTGACCATCCTGTCTACAGGAAACTTATACACAACATTGGACACCAGGAATGGAAGAAACCATATCCAGAGGATGCTGGCTATGACTGTGATGGTCTGGAAAGCTCTTTTCTTTTTTGGGTCCACCTGTACCTTTTCTGCGCCCCCCTCCCCCGGTCCTGGGCGATTCAAAACACAGAGAACAGAGAGGCTGCAGAAGGTTGTGACTGAAATGGAAACAGCCAGAAAAAAAATAACCAGGTAAATGGAATAGTCTGCTGTTGTATCCGTATGGAAACCGGACATTCCAAAGGAGAGAAGCCACGTAGACGCGATGCTGATGTTCCGGATTCTGACTCCGCGGGAGTTTTTCAGCCTCATGTAGATGATGGGATGAACAACAGCCAGGTACCGTTCCAAACAGGTCAGCATGTGGAAAAGTGACTCTCCATAAAAACAGAAGGAGAAGATACAGGCTCCATACGACTGAAATACTACACTTCTGAGGTATAACCCACAAAAATAGCAGACAAACACAGGAGCCCAGAACAGCTCCATGGCAGCCAGGTGGTAGGTGAAGACGTCAGAGTGGCTCACAGAATTGAAGGAGCGCTGCTGCCGCCATGTTTGAAGGCCCAGGTTGAGGATGACCACGCAGAAGGGAATGATGACGAGGGCTTTGGTTGCAGTGAAGCCGACGTAGACGGTGATCACATTGTCTAAAGTGTGACAGTCTAACAGGTGTTGACCCAAACTAGATGAGTTTACAGGCATGACGGCTGCATGTGGTTGAAGACCTAAGAGGGAAAATATTCAAAAAGGTTAACCTGGAGGTTGTTGAAGAATTGTGTTTTGGATGTCTTTAGCATGTTATTGGGGCATTTTACTGCTGATAGAGACATATATAAAGAAAATTAAGCTCAAAATTACATCCACAAATCATTGTGAATGAGGAGCAGACAAAAAAATGCTGTTAAATATTGCATTTGTGATGTAGAAAATACACAGGGCTCCATTCGCCCCATTTAAATCAGGGGTCCCCAAACTATGGCCTGCGGGTCAAATCAGCCCACCTCTACATTTGGCCCCAAACACTATTGGAAACATGATTTTTTTACCCCCAATCTGGTTTTGAGATTGTTTTCTAACACTGTTAGCTTTATTATTTTGGTCCTATCTAGCCTCTCTCAATGAAAACTAGTCATGATTAGTCAACTAATCGGCGACTAATCGGCTATTAAAATAGTCCACTAGTTTAATAGTCGATTAGTCATTACTTTATATTCTATGGAGTCAGAGTGTTGTAAAGTTGAACAAAGTTGTGAGGGTTCAGCACCAAAAAATGGACTTTTTTAATATTTTGTCAGTGAGTCCAAAACTTTATCTTTAGTGAAAAATAGTTCCTTATTTCAGATGCCGACCTCATTAGAGAGATCATGAATATAGTTTCCATCAAACTCATTTTGACAGGTGACCTTTGACCTTATATACTCTTTATATAGAATTCATATTCTAGAGGGGCGGGGCACCTGTCAAAATGAGTTTGATGGAAAGTATATTCTTTATCTCTCTCATTTGATTTAGTCTTGTTTTTAATATCAGAAACTAACGAAAGACAGAAGCTGCACGATTCATTAAAAGTTTTTGAAAGTATAATTTTAATTGTCTTTATTTTTTTTAGTAAATTAAAGCTAATGATGGTTAAGATGTGTGCTTTACATCCACTTTGCATATGACTCAATTAGTTGACTAATCAGAAAACATAATGGGTGATACGTCGACTATTAAACCATTTTTTAATTTCAGTTTTATGTCATGTAATTACCACCAGCAGAAATGTTTACATTTAAATTGGAAATATCTAATTCATGGCTCTCTGCTGGATTTACTCAAATGAAACACAATCATTGATGTCATATGTCGTAAAAAAAAGACAAACCGTGACTTTTAATGTCAGCATTTAAGTTTTGTAGAGAACCAATAAACTTAACCTTAAACGTTGTGAGAATTCTTGGAGCAGTGTCTTTTACTCACCTCTGCTGAAGACTTGGTCTGGATTACCATCAGCTCTGTGACTGCAGTAACGCCACTGAGGTTCAGGGTTTCTTCATCATGTCTAGAAATCTGTCAAGACGGGAGTTTTTGCATGATTCAAACCAAACACCAGACCAATTTTATAATCAAATGTCCCAGCCTGTAGAGTACACTGCTATGAACAATCTGTCATATCATTCAAATCAGCTGCAGGAGTGAATGTTCTGCTGTAGACAATAGTTTCTTTCCAAATTCAGGAATAACCAGAATTGATAAAATAAAATAAAATAAAAGAGCAGATTTTAAATGTGATAAAAACCAAAACAAAATAAGAGTTATTTGTCTTTTTTATGATGTCTAACGCTGTAAAAAATCTAATTACAACTAAAAAACTGCCTTTATGAAGTTTTCTTAATCGACTTTCAACATTTACTCTTACAGGAGGCTTTATTTTCAATCTCGAACAATAAAGAAAACAACAGAAAATGTCCAGAATGTTCAAATTTATCACAGAAAAACGGTAGGAACACTTTCCTGAGCAATCAAAAAAATATAAACCACTAACTTCTTATGAAAACCATAACATCTACCTCCTTCCACTATGTACCAGATGATGCAATCATCCTTCCTTGTACATTATTTGTTCATAATGAACACCTGGCCGGGCTTTGTCTCTCAAATGATAGATATAACATGATAGCTGTGGGCTTGTTTATGTTAGTTCTGTTAGTAACTATAAAGTCGCACATTGATGACATCACAGCAGTTTATTTCAAATAAAACGTTCATGTAATTAACCGTTTTAACAGATTTTGGTTTTTTATGCTTGAGAACATGACAATAGTTATAGATTAAAAATGTGATTAACTGGGGAAAAAAATACTATTTTAATTCATCAGCAATTAACTGGATAGTTTCTAAAAATCTTTTCTTCTTGGATTATAGTAGAATTATAGTAGTAGAACTTCAGTCATGTTTGATTTTATCTGGTTGACACTGATTACATACTAGTAGACTGAGGCAAATTCCTTTGTGATTTTGGGCTATCTAAATAAAATTGAATTGAATAGACTTAAAATGAATGCTGATATACTGCTCAAGACATGGAAGCTGTTTTCAGGCGACACTTAACCAGTTAAAGTCACCCGGACAAGCCCCTAATTTTGTCACCAGCCAAGAAAAAAGTATAAATGAAGATGGAAAATTAGTTCCTGATGTTTAAAACTGTGTTGTGAGTGTGAACGATAGAATGGCAATGAGTATCAGAGCAGAAACAAAATAATTTTATTCACATCTAAAACATTACAATATTTAGAAACAGATTATATAATAACTCTAAAGAAGAAGACTATTTATTAAATCTGCAACATTTTGAACAAAAAACAGAAAAAACAGATATATAACTTCATCAAAAACGAATAAAAACATAAACCTCCTTTCTTTCTATGGCCACATTGAGTTTCTATTCAGTTCTGTATTTACAACATAGAGTTGGTGCAAGTTCTGTATTTTATTTCCTTAAACCCCAACGTTACCATCTCATCCTGGAGCCTCCTTACAAGGCTACATTCACTGATGGTTTTTGTGAATCCCTTGTTCCCATCTAAGTGTATTATCTTGTTTGGTTTGTGTTAAACTCCACACTTTGGCTTTGGCTTCCTGAAAATGGTGAACTTGTGACGTTCAGATTAACAGTTTGTGGTTAATCAGAACGTCTTGGTTGTGTGTACAACATCTTCAAATTGCTGGAACATTTCAATTCAACTTTTGTAGATATCAAGGGATCTATTGACATGAAACTAGGAGCTATTCTTGGAAAAACAAGGACACTTTCTGGATCTGTGAAGATACAGCAGCGGTAAGACCAGGCTGGACGGCAAACTAAAGATACAAACGGTAGCATCCAACACACAACCAACGTTTTCTTCCACTATCTCAAGCTGCTGTACGGAAACAACAACAAGTAGCCCTATGAACCAGATCCACAGCACACTTAAAATGGACACAATGGTCTGGAAGGCTCTTTTCTTTGATTGGTCGACCCGCCCTGTTGCCCCGCCTCTTTCTCCAGGACTTGGACGAATCAGAACCCAGAGAACAGAGAGGCTGCAGAAGGACACGACGACGATGGAGAAAGGCAGGACAACGAAGAAAGGGATGATTGCCTGGCCGAAGTTTTCCGTCACGTTCAGGATCATGACTGCCCCGCTCAGGATCCACACACAGACGATGCTGACGTTCCTGACCATCGAACCACGAGCGATACTAACCCCCCTATAGGTGATTGAGTGAACAGCAGCGATGTAACGCTCCACACAGGTCAAGATGTGGAAAAACATCTCTCCGTATAGATTGAAGGTGCTCAGAGAGATTTCAACTTTAAGCAGTGCTGGGATGTGGGAGTAATACCCCCAGAGGAAGAGGACAAAACCCAGGAACCAGATCAGGTCCATGACACACAGGTGGTAGGTGAAGACGTCAGAGTGGCTCTGCTTTCTAACGG
>NW_023417520.1:10083-13528 GCF_002922805.2 Oryzias melastigma | reverse complement strand
GAGCTCTATATGACAGGTGTCAGACTCCAGTCCAACTCACCTGCCGCTCACTCTTACTGGCTAACCACACCTGATCCAGGTGCTCAGCAGCAGAGGAGGCGGGGTTTAATCAGTCTGAGACCCTGATCCAGGATCAAAGTTCTGCTGGTACACACAACTTCAGAACCAGAACGGTGGAGTCCGGCTGGGTCCATGTGGGTCCCCGCTGCCCCACCCCCCTCTCCCCTCCTTCCCCCCGGGAGCTGCGAGAGCAACCACAGCGAGCGCTATGACGTCATCCAGGTAAACAGGAAGTGTCGAACGCTGGAGAACCGGGCTGCTCGTTCCTCTGGACCGACTCCAAAACCACCACCATGCAAAAACCACTTATAATGTTTGAGGTCTCAGAGTCATTTACAGTTTTTGCAAACATTTCAAGGATTTCGTATAATTTTGTTGTAGTTGTTCCTTAAACTCTATGAAGAATGAAGTATAGCCTGGACCGGGTCTTCTTGTAGAGCTGGTCTGTGTTGGAGGTCCAGTCCAGCTTGTTATCCAACACGACCCCCATGTAGGACTGCACCATCTCGACGCAGTCTAGAAACTTTGGAAGAATGACTGAAACGTTTGAAAGCAACAAATCATTTATAATGTTTGTGAGTCTTTCATGCTGATCCAGACGTGATGTCTTCCAGAGTTGGAGCTGAGGAGAGAACCAGTTTGAATATTCTGTCCTGAAGGGTTTGTGTGTGAACAACAGTAGAACAAATGTTCAGAGGTTTCCTTTTCTGTCACAGGAAGCACAATTATTACATTCAGTACTGAATCTCACTCTGAGCAGTTCACTGGATGGATTTACATCATTCAAGACCTTAAACTGAATCTATTTTATTTTTGGAGCAACAGGGAATTTTCAGTATTTAGTTCTCCACGTCTTATTCCTCTGGAGGATTGAGTTTCTGTTTGGATGTGTGGATAAAGATGTTCAGGTGTTCGTGCAGAAGCTTGTGTGGTTTTTCTTTCTGGATGAAGTCTTGATCCATGACGAATAGAGCCGGCAGATTAAGGTGATCAGTGTTCTCAATAAGTTGCTTCATTTCTGAGGGATTTCCTTGATTATTTTGTTCAATTCTGTCTTTTTACATTTAGATTATATGAAGAGCAAAAATGTTCAAATGAAAACCATGACCCTGATTTCCCACAAGGTGGCGCAGAGACCAAATCTCTTTATGCATCCAGAGAGATTTTCCATTACAGTATGAACCTGTTGCATTCTGGGTTCTGAATCGTACTCACGTTTCCAGCTCAACAGAACGTGTTTATGAAAGGACGACGGTTTCTCTGGTTGTTTTTCTATCTGATCATCTCATTTAAGGACTAACTATCCCCACTTTATCAAATGAACCTCTGGAGACCTCAGGAGGTTCATTTGATAAAGTGGGGTTAGAGTTTGTCTCCATGGAGACACAGAACCAAATACGGTTTTTGATCTATTTGACTTTTAATGACACATTTAGAACTTTAAAATCATTTGCCCGACGTCTTCATATTCTTGTACAGTTTCAGATTCATAATGTAATGAGCGCGGTTTTTCCAAATATAGTTAACATTTAGACGATTAAGAGTTTTAATAGTTTTATCTGGAATGACTATAGAATATGCTGAGTAAATACATCTCAGTAGTGATTCCATTTTTGTTAAATATGTTCTTCCAAATATTCTTGAGTCTCTTTGTGACCAAGAATTCGGTTTGGATTTACATTTACTCTTCGATATTGAGTTTTCCGTTTACAGGGGTGTCTTTGGTTAAATGGATCCTAAATATGTTACCTTGGATTTAAGGGGGATTCTATAAGCTTCCAGGAGCTCTCAGCTGTGTGAAGACATGAGCTCAGATTTATTCTTATTAAGAGTCAGACCTGAAGCATCGGAGAAACGATCAGTTTATGCACTTGAGGAAGTTGTTCTAAACTCTTACAGAGAACAGTTGTGTCGTCTGCAAGTCGACTTATTAGTCATTCTTTGACAAAAATATTGAATTTGTCCGTTTCAGAGTTTTTCATGAAAACTGCCAACATTTGTGCTGCCATGATGAGAAGGAATGGAGACAGACTGCAGCCTGATGGACTTAAGGAGAGGCGAGGAGCGGCGCCCGCTGGAAGACCCGGTGCTGGTTCTACCATCATCAAAGGATTTAACGGTTGCAGAATTTTGGTCCAAATGTAGATATAAATATATGTATGAATGACTTTAAAAAGAAACTCATGTTCAAGTGTATGGAACGCTTTGTGGAAATGGAGGAAAAGGATGAATAAGGATGAATAAGGATGAATCAGGATGAATAAGGATGGATAAGGATGAATAAGGATGGATAAGGATGAATAAGGATGAATAAGGATGGATAAGGATGAATAAGGATGAATCAGGATGAATCAGGATAAATCAGGATAAATCAGGATGAATCAGGATGAATCAGGATGAATCAGGATGAATAAGGATGAATAAGGATGAATAAGGATGAATCAGGATGAATCAGGACGAATCTTTAGTCTTCTATGAAGTGGTTATGTTCTAAAAGGTCCTGTTCTCTAATATTGTTGTGAATTGATCTTTTATTGATGAATCCTGATTGTGTTTCACGTATGAATCATCCTAACCCTGTTTTTATTCTGTTGGTGTTTATATATGTTAACAGGTTATAATCATTGTTTAAAGTGAGATTGGGCAGTAGTTGTTAGGTGTCTATTGTCTGTATTTGGGATTCATGTTATGAAGCCGTGTTTCAGGTACATTCATGTCGATGACTGTTTCTGTAAACACTTGGGAGAGTAAAGTCTCCAATCGATTCAGTCTTTAAATCTGCAGTTCGTCCATCAGATCCAGGAGATTTCTCCAGTTTCAGACACATAAACAGCTTCATCAAGTTCATGTAGTTCTGAATATTTTTCAGTTTTTTTTAAACTCCTGTTTAATTTTGGGTTATTCTAAAGAGTACAGGATGAATAAGGATGAATAAGGATGAATAAGGATGAATAAGGATGAATCAGGATGAATCAGGATGAATAAGGATGAATCAGGATGAATAAGGATGGATCAGGATGAATCAGGATGAATCAGGATGAATCAGGATGAATAAGGATGAATCAGGATGAATCAGGATGAATCAGGATGAATAAGGATGGATCAGGATGAATCAGGATGAATAAGGATGAATCAGGATGAATAAGGATGAATAAGGATGAATAAGGATGAATCAGGATGAATCAGGATGGATAAGGATGAATCAGGATGGATAAGGATGAATAAGGATGAATCAGGATGAATAAGGATGGATCAGGATGAATCAGGATGAATCAGGATGAATCAGGACTTCATCGGATCTCTCAGCAGAGGACGAGGTTTTTGTAAAAACTACCACAATGTCAGGCAGATTTGAGCGTTCGGTCTTGTTGATCATTACAGATTT
>NW_023417520.1:0-1068 GCF_002922805.2 Oryzias melastigma | reverse complement strand
TGAATCATGACGTATTTATGGAACAAACAGGCAAAAAATATCAAAACAAACCAGCATCTGTCAAAATGTGACTTTTTTAACGTTTTCACCTTTTACCTTAGTAGATTCCAAATGAGTGAAAATGCTAACTCGTCACTGAACTCCAAATTAGCTTGAAATTCCTCAGTAAACCAAATGAGTTAAAAACGTTAGCATGCTGCTAAAATACAAGCTAAACTCTCATTTTTTTGAAAATTACTATTTTCTTCAGACAGAGAGGGATAACAGAGCCACAGTTGGCTCTGGAGCCGCAGGTTGGAGACCTCTGCTCTAACTCCTCCCCCTTTGGTCTGGTTCTGGATCATTAGGCGATCCAGAAGAGTTGAAAGCCTTTTTTCCTCATAGAACCTTCAGAAATAGTTTTTTTTGGTTCTGGTTCTGAAGTCAATCCACTAAACCTCTGGTCTGGTTCTGGTTCTGAACCCGATCCTTTAAACCTCTGCTCTGGTTCTGGTTCTGAACCCGATCCACTAAACCTCTGCTCTGGTTCTGGTTCTGGTTCTGAAGCCGGTCCTCTAAACCTCTGCTCTGGTTGTGGTTCTGAACCTGATCCACTAAACCTCTGCTCTGGTTCTGGTTCTGAACCCGATCCTTTAAACCTCTGCTCTGGTTTTGGTTCTGAACCCGATCCTCTAAACCTCTGCTCTGGTTCTGGTTCTGAACCCGATCCACTAAACCTCTGCTCTGGTTCTGGTTCTGAACCCGATCCTTTAAACCTCTGCTCTGATTCTGGTTCTGAACCTGATCCACTAATTCTCTGCTCTGGTTTTGGTTCTGAACCCGATCCTCTAAACCTCTGCTCTGATTCTGGTTCTGAACCTGATCCACTAAACCTCTGCTCTGGTTCTGGTTCTGAACCTGATCCACTAAACCTCTGCTCTGGTTCTGGTTCTTAAGCCGGTCCTCTAAACCTCTGCTTTGGTTCTGAACCCGATCCTTTAAACCTCTGCTCTGGTTCTGGTTCTGAACCCGATCCTTTAAACTTCTGCTCTGGTTCTGGTTCTGAACCCGATCCTCTAACTCCTCCTC
>NW_023417519.1:12027-13259 GCF_002922805.2 Oryzias melastigma | reverse complement strand
CCTTTGAAGTTTCCTCAGTGGTCCTAACAAACATACCTTTGGCTTGATGTGAGGCAAGAAGATTCCAACATTCCAAATCTAGTGAGATCCTTTTGTTTATTAAAGCCACTTCTTGACAACCTGATGGAGAGTTTTAGATTTTTATTTAAAGATTAATCATTTTTAAAATTGGTTTATTTTTTCAGATTACAGATATTTTAGTCCAATTTTTCAATGTAAATTTTCAGATAAAACAGCATAATATAGATTTGTTTGGGATAAAATAAAAATAAACTGATGATTTGGGTTGTTCTGTGACACTGTTAACCATTAGCTGTAAAAAAATGTATAAATTATTTAAACTAGCTCTTTAAATGTGACCAATTCCTGGGATGAACATGGAACAACACAGTTTGCAAAGGTAAAAACGATGTTATGACTTGAGTGTATGTAGCTCTCTGGATTGGTTTGTGGTTTTTTGTCGCTAAGTGTCACAGAAATGTTGGACAACAACAAGACAAAGCTTCATATTTTCAGTCATCACAAATGTGAAGCAAGGAAGAGGAAAAATAAAAGTAAAGGTAAAATATATCTTTGAATAGAATCTGTCAACTGATTTTCATATCTGTAGTTATAGTTGCCATTTCATATTTTTAGGTTCTTTCCATCCATTCATTTTCTTAACCTGCTCTCTCCCTTATTGGGTCACAGGGATGCTGGAGCCTATCCCGGCAACAGTTGGGTGAAGGTGGAGTACACCCTAGACAGGTTATTAGTCTGTCACATGCTAGTTGTTTTGGCTAATTTAGAATTTGTAGAGTTTTTTTTTAGCTAATTTTGCCCTTCACTAATGTTTTAGCTTTGTGCTAGTTGTTTTGGTTAATTTAGAATATTTTCAGTTTTTCAATTAATTTGGCACTTTGCTAATATTTTATCTAACTGTCAGCTTCAGCATTTTCAGCTATCAGCTTGAGTGTTTTCAGCTATCAATTTAGGTATCTTCAGCTATTAATCTATTGGAGGCAATGGTATACCTAGTTTTTAAAATACCTGAGTGCTCAGAGAAAACCCACACATGCACGGGGAGAACATGTAACACGTTCATGTTCCATTATTTTTAACCACGGTGCAATTTCTTCCTTGGTCTCCGCACTATAACTTTGATCAGATTTTTTTGTAAATATGTGACTTATCTAATCTTTTTTCTAATTTTTTCTCTCTGACCTTTGCAAATACCACCCATCTTTATTTCT
>NW_023417519.1:0-5066 GCF_002922805.2 Oryzias melastigma | reverse complement strand
ATATATACATATACATATATACACACACACACACACACACATATATAGTATATATATAAATATATATATATATATATATATATATATATATATGTAGTATTTCATTGTAACTCTGCTGAGCAACAAAACTTGTGGTACATTTATACATGATCAAACAATGGCAATTGTTGGCCACTCGCAGTGGCGAAAAAGCGGTCCACAGAGGATGCTGCCCTGACTTTCCAACAACACATCACTCAAGTAACACAACACTGCGGTGAGATCCGGGGGGAGGTGTGGCGACACTGCTGAACTTCTGTGTACAGCTGTTTTCCCAGAGGAATGCAAACCTCCCCGCAGATGAGATTGTAGTGACAAGTGTCAAAAGATTAAAAACCTTCATAATTGTCTTGACTTACATAAAAGACAAGCGGGTGGGTTGTGCGATTTTGGCAGAGATGTGCAGATAAAGTTCCCTGAAGCTCTCTCACGGCCTCCAAAGTTAGATGGCACCAAATCAAAACAAACAGAATGAGATACGTCTAAAGAAAAGCTGAGACGAAGCCAGGGGAAAGCATGAGAACACAGGAAGAACAAATTGGATCATTAAGCTTAAACTAATAAAATAATCTAATAATTCAGATATGTCTTTTACAAAAATTACATGCTTTCATATACTTTTTTTTAAACGGTTCAACCAGCGCAAGTGTGGAAAAGCTCTAAACCTAAACTGAACTGTTTCATGTTTTTGGAAATCTGTCTCCTGTCCTGAGGGCTCTCACTGTCAATCTACAGACAGACCTTAAAAAACCCTTTCCTAGACTGGAGGTGATGAGTCCAGGATCATCCTCTGTTCCTTCCTACGTGACTCAGATCTGCAGGCAGGAGCTGTCAACTTGGCAGCAACAACAGACAGCAGACAGCAACGAAGGTTACAGAAACACTGCAGCATTCTCTGATCTGTTTCCAACCTCACAAATGCCGATTGTTCGCATGGGAGCAGATATTTCCAATGACTGTAAAACAGATGGACCGAGCATGTGATCATGTGACCCATTGGTTTGTGTGGAGTCTATTTGAAGGTGTTTTTTTAAGCTTGGGATTGGACAGTTATGATGTCACTGAATCCTTGACTTTTAGAAAACAATCAAGTTGATGGAACACACCCATTGACTGTATATAGAGAACTGGGCTGATCATGAATTCCTCCACTACCCCTTCAAATGTCCCTACCCCTACATTTAGCCATCCAAATGGAGAGTTATGGAAAAATACTGTCTTCAAATTTGGACGTCACTCCCACTCAATAACATCATTAATAGTCACCAGCTAGCTACGTTAGCATGGTGCTGATAGCGCTCGGAAACACACAACACCAGTTTTATAACTTTAAAAAGTTGTGCTAAAACAAAAAGTTATTGCTTTCACTTAAATGTAAACTTCTGCGTTTCAAAGCACACCCACGTGAAGAAATACCCTTTTCCTCCGCGAACACTCTCTCAGCAGAAGGCTCTGCATTCCTCCGCGGAAGGGGTTAGTCCTTAAAAAAGGATTTTGGACGACCCTACCCCTCCAAATCCCCCTACAACTGGAGGGGTAGGGGAAGAATTCAAATTCGGCCCTGGGCTGAGCAAGTGGGACTCACAAAATGCTTTACCTCCAGCTCCAACAAAATGAAGCCAATTCAGAGGCCATGCTTCCACAGTGTGGATGTCGCCATGTTGGAGCCAGACGACAGTGATTGGTCGAGTCAGTCTACAATCCTTTCACGGAAAGCCGCTCAGAGAATCTGTCAATCAAACAATCAAGGGGGGGGGTAGCGGGCATGCTTTCACTGAGGCATCTGATTGGTCAGTTTGTAACTTGAATAACTTGCAATAAAGAAAAGAATAGAATAAAACAATAATAGAATTAGCAAGAGGATGTTATAAAAAATGTATAAGTAAGAGATTCTGACAAATAGGATAACTTCTCAGTAGAAGTCCATGGGATTTTGGCTTCTTGGAGCCAGCAGGTACTTCCTATTTGAAACGTGAGGGGGAGGAGTCACTTAGTCCAGTTCTCTATATACAGTCAAATAACACACCCAGGAAAGCTGTTGTGGACCTAAACACTTAGCAATCATCTGTTAATGTCAAATGTTAAGTTGTACTGTTTTACAACAGGATGAAAAAAATAACTTTTCTGTGTAACATACTTCCCTAGTGATGAACTGACTCGACTCCACTTATTGACCCTGAAGCTGGATGCCAAGAAGTTGACACTTTGATGAAATTAAGACTAAACAACTGGTGGTGTGCAGATAATTCTATTTTTTTTTTATCTGTCTGAGCAAAATGTGAAGGACATAAAAAATCAAGTGTTCCTTGAACAGAACAAAGGAATACTTACAGTAAAGTCTAAAGAGTTTTGTCAAGAAGCTGGTTTTCCTATAAACATTTATGCTTATAGGTCAATGACACAACTCCCCAAACTATGACTTTGTCACATTTAAGATGAACAAGAAAATCACATAAAATGACGAATTGCAGTAAACAGCAGTCGTGTAAGTCCAAGGAAGAATACTGAGTGTTAATCCATCACTACAAAGTACTGAAATATGTTTGATGGCTCTCCATTGACAGGCCACAAATTTTAGTTTCCACTCAGCACATTTTAAACCTCTCTGGTAAGAAACCAGGTGGTTCCACTGATAGAAAAGCTAAAAATCTACTAGAGACATCCTTGATTAAAGGTAGTATTTTATTTAGCCAGTTTTTGTGCTTTATACCATGCTTTTGTGCTTCAGACACTATAGTGTGAGATAATCATCATGAATTTGCAAATGGTCATGGCTCGGTCTATAAGGTAGAGTAGCAGTCTGGTGCTGTTGCAGAAAGCCAACTGAAGAGTATTGTGTGTCTTTCTTTGGCTGCCCGAGAATTGATTTTCATAACATCCGACTGACGTGTGGGAGCTTTGTTACTGATTGGCAAATGCTGCAGACATCCAAACCCAGACATTCAAATGTGTAAGAAAATACATGTTTTACCTATCAGAGAACTGCCATTTTGTTAGCCAGAAGGTCAGAAGTTGAGAATACACTCATCTGAACAAAAAAAGAAAATTAATATTAGATGCAGAAAGGAACAACGGTGCACTCTCTCTCTTTCAGTGCCTTCTTTGGCAGCAACAAATTTCGATTTTTCCTTCTTTTTTGCCTTCTGATCATTTCCTTTCACTGCCAAAGACAGGTCTGGGTTTTGTTGTCTGCAATTTTTGGGAACAAAAAGTCCAGTAAGATGTTTAACTTTTAACTTGAAAACAATACCTTGAACTCTCATATTAGAAAATGTCCTTAAAAAAGATGTCTGTTCTCTATCTAACAGTTCTTCCTAGTCAGATACTGTATAATCCAAAGACTGACAACTCCTTTTAATCATAACAGACAAGAAATCCATTCAATAATTCATTCATGAAATGAAATGAATGAAAACAGACAAGAAATGTGCCTTTAAAAACTATAGACACCCATTAAGGGGCTGCATTAAGAAACTATAACAAGTTTGCGTTTGTTTGACATTACAACTTAAAATTTCAGATTGAAGCTATTTTGAAAACAAAAAAATATCACAAAGCATTTTGCATGTTTCTGGATTAAGTACAAAACTACCTTACTAGTAACTTTTCTGTAAGATGTAGTGACTTTATTTTCTGCTACATATTCATCAACAACAGGCAATATACTCCAAACGCTTGATTTGCTCAGCCTACAGATTAACTTTGCAATTTTATTATATTATGTATTTGATTATTAAAAGCTTGGAGCAACCCTGTTACCATTTTTTGCATGTAACAGGGCTACAATCTCAGAAGAAGAAGCTCATTGTTTAGCTTGCTGTTACTGATGACCAAGGGGACAAACTCACTTATGTAAATCAATAATCATAATTGTTTTATTCTGATTATATGTAAAAGTGAAACATTCAACTAACTTTGGTGTAAAAATATGGAAAATATAGGAGATCCCTTTGCTTTACTCACTTTTTTTTGGTAATGCTGTTTGATGATATCAAGTCCAGCAGATCATGTGATTAAATATTCTTCTAACACGCTAAAAGGGTTATTTTCATTACATTATATATTTGATTATTGTCTGGCCAGGAAGTGCTGTTGCAGTCAGTCTAAGGTAACAGTTCAAGGTTTTGTTTTCAAGTGAAAATTCCAAGATGCTAACAGATGTTTTGTCTGTTCATGTTGTAGGACGGGCTGCACGGTGGCGCAGTGGTTAGCGCTCTTGCCTCACAGCGAGAAGGCCCCGGTTCAAATCCCAGCTGGGACCTTTCTGTGTGGAGTTTGCATGTTCTCCCCGTGCATGCGTGGGTTTTCACCGGGGACTCCGGCTTCCTCCCACCGTCCAAAGACATGCTTCATAGGTTAATTGGTGACTCTAAATTGTCCCTAGGTGTGAATGTGGGAGTGTATGTGTGTGTGATTGAGGCCCTGCGACAGACTGGCGACCTGTCCAGGGTGAACCCCGCCTTCGCCCATCAGTAGCCGGGATAGGCTCCGGCACCCCCGCGACCCCGAAAGGGAACAAGCGGTCAAGAAGATGGATGGATGGATGGATGTTGTAGGACACACGCTTCATTGATAATAATTAGTAATTATTGTTTAGCAAAACAAGTGTTCCCACCTTACAAGAAGCTCCAATGAAACATAATGCTAAAAAATGAATTATACATTTAATTTGGATAGTTTTATTTAAGTTTGGACATTTTTTCTCAGTTTTTGTAGATTTGATCTCAAAACAAGTAAATTTAGTCAGAAACTGCATGCTTTGTTTGTGGATGGTTTAATGGGTGGGACCTAAAATTGGAAAATGTCCTCCAGTTTAAAAAATGACGCATCAATGTTTTTTTCTCAGATTTTTTTCAAAAACTCATAACCTGTATTCTATATTCTTAACTTGTTTCGAGAAGGATTTTTTCCCTGTGAGAGCTCTGGCTCTAGCAGAGAAGTGTCTCCAACTTTACCAGACGCACAGCCTTCCTCCTCTTCCTCCCGCTGCTCTCTAATGTTCCTCCTTTTTTCTATATTTGCTGAAA
>NW_023417518.1:11198-12584 GCF_002922805.2 Oryzias melastigma | reverse complement strand
AATTTTTTTTTTCCGTTATGCAAATTTGGCTGAGCTTCCCCCAGAGCTGCTGCTGCTTTCATGCAAACAGGAAGTGAGTAATTCTGGTCAACTTGTCTTTGAGTGCAAAACCTCTCGACGCAACTTAGTTGCACTCGGAACAGCGAAGGAGCAATTTTCACGCCGGTAAGTTTGACGTGCAGTTTAGATGCTTCTAGCTTATGTTGAAACTTTTGAACATTTTTAACTCCATATAGAGCCCAAACTACACTTTTAAAAACACAGCTGCATTATGTTGCGTGTTTTTTGCCTTCCTATGTTTCTTTCTTGCCTCTAAAGCAAATTTTAAGTGTTTTATTTATAAAGATTGGTCAAATTTTGATAGAAACTCAAAGTATTTTTGGCTCATGACGTAAAAAGATAAAAGAGTTTGAAAAAAGAGGAAACTTTATTGTTTTACTACTAACTTCTGTACAAATAATCCTAATTTTTTAGGGGTTTACAATAAAGAATATTACCAGATGAGAGTGTCAAACATCCAAGAAAAAGTATTCAGTATAAGCTTTGGTTTTCTGCATCGCATCATTGATTCCGCTTGCTTTGGACTTTTGAGCCCACAAACCAAACAGAATCAGCAGAAAGGCTTAATTTGATCAACGGCTGGAAATGTTACTGTGTGAGACAGGCAGAGTTCTTTCAGCCGCTCTAATACTGAACTGCACTTCCTTCTTGTCACATCCTGACACGCTGACAGGCTGCGGTTAAGGCCCCAATCTCACTTTCCATCGTGGTGGGGGACGCTCTGTTCTGTCCTTCCGATTTCACAAATGTTCACTTTCTCTTGAAGTATTATGCTTTAAAACATGTTGAATTCTTGCTTACTGACATAATGTAGAAGTAGAAACAAGTAATTTGCATTTTTAAGATGCTAATTTTTTCTGCCAGATTATGATCACACTTGTTGGTAAATGTTATTCAAATAAGTACGGTGGCCCTGAAGTGCAAATCACACCAACAAATCACTCAATGCAAAAATATTTTAAAGATCGCAATGAAAAAAAAACCAAACATTTTAGAAATAAAATAAAATTCAAAAACCAAAGCTCAATTTCAAAAACATCAAACGTTTCAAGAAAGTATAAGTTGTTGTATGTATGGGGTTCCATCTGTGCCAAAAATATGTTTTTGCATCCACTATCTATGTCTTTGGTCAACTTTTTTATGTATACTGAACAAGTTTATTGAACATTTATTCATGTCTATGAATGACTAAGCCAGGGGTCGGCAACCTTTAACAGTAAAAGAGCCATTTGTACTTGTTTTCTACTGATCCAAACCTAGAAAGAGCCGAGCCGCATAGATTTACTTTAGCCCTTGGATTTGGATTCAGTACCTTGTTTTTAAAAT
>NW_023417518.1:0-11104 GCF_002922805.2 Oryzias melastigma | reverse complement strand
TAGGAGATGCTAAATTAGCCAAAAAACCTAGCTTGTTGCTTAAATACTAGCTAAACTCCAAAATAGCCTTAAATTCCTCAGTACAATAAATTAGTCAAAAAATGTAGCTTCTCGCTAAAATAGAAGCTAAACTCCAAATTAACCTTAAAAGCCCCACTAAATAATAAATTAGCCAAAGATGTTAGCATGTTGCTAAAATACTAGCTAAACTCCAAATAAGCATAAAAACCTCAGTAGAGGTCAAATTAGCCAAAAAAACCTAGCTCATTGCTTAAATACTAGCTAAACTCCAAAATAGCCTTAAATTCCTCAGTACAATAAATTAGTGAAAAAATGTAGCTTCTCGCTAAAATAGAAGCTAAACTCCAAATTAGCCTAAAAAACACCAGTTGATGCCAAATTAGCCAAAAACGTGAGTATGTTGCCAAAATAGAATCCAAACTCCAAACTAGCCTAAAAAAACCCAGCAGATAACAAATTAGCCAAAAGTTTAGCCAGAGAGCCACCATGGATAGATAAAAGAGCCACCCCTGGCTATGGAGCCGCAGGTTGCAGACCCCTGGACTAAGCAATGTCTTCTGCGTGTCCTGTGAAACAACAGGAGCTAACAACGCTAACAACTGTTGCTACACATCCAACGACAAAAGCAAATGCAAAGTTTTAAGCATAGAGCTGAAACTAAAAAGCTATCATCAAAGACATGCTTAGTAGTACATAGACATGAACAAACAAACTTGTTCAGTAGACATGGACAATGGACGAAAAAAAGATAATTTTGGCACAAATGGAACTCCATACCGCACTGGCTGCACATACTGAGAAAATAGTCACTTTCTAAAACAAAAACAAAAAAGAGAAGTAAGGAACTCATTAATGTGGTCTAGGGGAGGGGGGTGTCCCTGCTTCAAAACCAGTCAATGTCACGCCCCCAAGAGCCATATACCCCACTGTGATTGGCTGGTTTATCAGCTCCACACAACCCATCCGTACCAACATTAAAGTTTCATATGAAAGTGGGGGCCCCAATGGCCCATGGGCCGCCTGTTTAAGACCCCTGATCTAAACAAATATGCATTTAAAATGTCGTTTTCTAGGTTCGGGTACATTTTATCAAAGTCAAGGCCCTGGGGCCGGATCCGGCCCTCCGGGTAATTCTATCCGGCCCTCTAGATAAAATGTTGAAAGTTATTTAAGGTTTAACTTGATTTATTCTGGTATAATATTCCTACCTTTTTATTATTCATAGTTATGTTAAAAAGTTACTATTTCAAAGTTTTAAAATTTAGCATTATGCTAGCTTTTTGGACTGTTTTAGCATTTACTAAGACTTTATTTTGAAGTTTAGCTAATATTTCAGCTGCATGGCAGCAGTTTAAGGTAAACTAGGCCTTATTTCAATTTTTAGGCTATTTAGGAGTTTAGCTAATATTTCAGCTACATGCAAGCTATTTTTGCTAATTTAGGCTTTTTTAGTTTTTAGGGTATTTTAGAGTTAGGCTAATATTTACATGCTAGCTGTTTTTGCTAATTTAGCCTTTGTAAGTTTTTTTTAAGCCATTTTGAAATCTAACTATTTTTTGGGCTTCATGCTAGATGTTTGGCTAAACTATTTTTAGTCTAATTCTTTATTTAGCTAATATTTTAGCTGGACATCAGCTTCAGCATTTTTAGTTATCAATTTCAGCATCTTCAGCTATCAGCATTAGCATCTTCAGCGGCCAAATTCAGCTTACAGCATTCACACTAGCATTATCACAGGTAATGCTATATATCTAGTTCATAATTATGTTAAAAAGTTACAGTTTCATTTTTTTTAAATTTAGTTTTAGAGTGTTCAATAAATATTTAGTTCGGCCCGCAGCATTAGGTGTGTTTTGCATTTTGGCTTCTTGTGTGATTCAGTTTGACACCCGTGGCTTAGGACTGCCATAAATAAGAATCCAATTTGAAGAATTTTTTATTGTAAAAGTTGGCACAAAAGTAATAATATTTCCTGTCAATTGCTCCCTCAGTCTTTGTAGGACATTCTGCCGTCTGGAGATTCAATGGATCTGGAGCTCCACCATGGAGAGAGAACGCTGGCTGAGGCTGACCTCTTGGAGGAGTTTGCCCACAATATGGCTGACGGCATAGTGCAGTCTTTTCTAAACACGATGGGTGGAGAGAAACGTCCAGATCCAGATCAGACGTTGGCGGCGGAGTTGGCGTTGGTGATCATTGAAACGGCGCTGAGGGAAGTGTGTGTGAAAGATCCGACTAAAGGATCGGAAAAGTCTGAGCACTCTGAGGAAGACTCAATGGACATGAGTCCCAGCACAGACATCCGTCCCGTTCCGCCTCCACATCCACCTTTGTACCAGTCCGGCCTCCCTCTCGTGGGCTCCCTCGACTACCCCGACGCCCCTCCCTCCACCCCCCTCGTACCCGAGCTCCAGAGGAGCAGACACAGCTTTGCCCAGAAGCTGAAGGGGGGGTTAGCCAACGCTTTCCTGCCCTCCCCGCCTCCCCCAACTCCCAAAGACAAAGAGGACAGCTCGAGCGTTGACCCTCAGATGGAACTGATGGAGCACCTGATGCTCTCGCTGAGTACGGACGACTTACCTAAAGATGGTTTGGAAGTGACCTCTCAGCACGGGGCCAGCGTAGAACATTTTGCGGAAACGTTGTCATGTGACATCGTGAGCGGGGTTCTAAGTGTGAAAGGCAGAGAGGAGATGCAAAACAGAATAAATCTGGATCTGTTAGCCCAACAAATGGCTGAAACCATCATCAGCTACTCTCTTGGTCAAACTAAAATCCTTCAGTAGCATCTGATTGAAATTCTTTATCTTATTTCAAAATAAAAGTTGAAATTTGGTGAATTTGTATTTTAGGCGAATATTGTGCTTGTTTTATATTTGTTAGACCTCAAATGTACTTTTTTGGTTAGAATGACTTCCCTGACCCCCCATGAGCCGAATGGAGGTGACACACAGAAAACAGTTGGAAAGATCCACATAATTACCAATGTGTCCAATAGATGGCAGCACAGGGGAAATGATGCTGTTGATGTCCTCCAAGTTTCCAAGATTCATGAAACTGTTTCTGGTGTTTCAGATTCTAGCAAGAACCCATTTTCTCATCAATGAATCTCTAACTTATGATCAAACAATGCATTTGTTGCTAGTGATTTTTTTCTTGGTTTTGTCTTTTTTTTTGCTTGGATTTGACAGAATGTGCACAAATGGTGAACAAAATGAAGCTCATTTGTTAAAGAAAAATGTTATTTTGTGTTTTTGCAAACCATACATCACACCACTGATAATAATATACTAATATTAAACATGCTTTTCATTTTGGATTTTTTTGTTTTTTTTAAGGGGCTTCCAAAAATTAACATTTAAATCGCATGTCAAGGCCCAGGGGCCGGATCCGGCCCTCCGGGTGATTCTATTCGGCCCTCCAGATCCTTTTATTTTACTGTTATCAATGGCCCGATATTATCTTGCGCTTATTTCTAACTTGTATAATTTTGACTAAATATATTTTTATGGGAAAATAAAATTTTGAAAGTTATGTAAGATTTAAGTAGATTTATTCTGGAATAATATTCCTGACTTTTTTATTCATAGTTTATTAAAACATTACTTTTTTAAAGTTTTAAAAATTTAGTTTTCAATAAATGTTTATCCTGTTCAGCCCGCGACCTAAGATGTGTTTTGGATTTTGCTTCTCTATGCGATTAAAGGGTCACCAAACAGGGAAGTTGGAGGCTGACTCCACCCACAGCTGAAATTCAAAAATCCAGTCAGAGGGGCGGGGCTTGGGGAACAGGACTGTTATCATTACTGGAGCTGCAGATCAAGACGTGGGACTTAAATGCTTTAAACAATCACGGAATTCAAATGTGATACCTCAATTCAACCTGTAGGGGGCAGCACACAGATGGTGTTTTGCTAGATTTTTAAGAATTAAACAAGTTTATTTTAATTTGTCAAAATGGGTTAATGACTAAGAGACAGCACTTTTAAAGCCCCATTTATAGAGTTCAACAGGCAAAAAAACTTTATTTAATGTTTGGTTACACTTTTAAGACCCAGTCTAATGAAAATTTTATTTTTTGTGTTTTTAACATGTTCTTGTAGTATTTTTCTCATAGGAGAAGACTTATTTAACACTTCCGCTCTCGTTGGGGTCCAGATGACTCCAACCATATGTTGATGTGTTTTTCCTTCCATGACAAATGTGGACAAAGGCGGACAGGATTTTATGTCTGTCATCGACATTAGTGAAACTCAAAAAATCAATGATAAAAAAAGTTCAGCGCACTGTCTTGTGGGGTCCAGATGACCCCAGTTTTAAAATAATTTACAATTAAAACTGTGTTTCTGAATATTTCTTAATTCAAATCGCGTTGGATCAGAAAACTAGATGCTTGAAAAAGCTCTGACTAGTAATACAGCTTTTGAAATTGGCGTGTCAAAGTCTCCCCTCCCCCTGTTCCCACTTAAGTGTGTGAGACATGATGAGCATCCAACACTTGTGCCATAGCGAATTGCGATTCTGGATCTTAAGTGTACGACTGGATTGATCCAGTATTGCTCGTTGTTATTTTTGTGGTGCTGATGCTAGCTTAAGGCTATGACTTTCCCACGTTTCTCTAGTTAGTAATATTAAACCCTTTGAACTGTATCCAAAATCACTAAAACTAATATGTAAATATAGCTATGCTAAGGAACTCATATAACTCTTGTGCTATCCTCGGTATGTTTTTCGTTGGGCAAGGGGTCATCTGGACCCCACAAGACAGTGCGCTAAACTTTTTTTTCCCCAATGATTTTGATGTCCATGGGGGACATGAAATCCTGTCCACCTTCATCCACATTTGACATGGGAGGGATCACACCTCAATGTAAGACTTGGGTCATCTGGACCCCATAAGATAGCACAAGGGATAACCCAGTACTTGATTTAGTTTAGGTGGTTAGAACCAGCGTTTCTAGTGCATCAGGTTGGGCGGCCTGTACAGAATCCTAGCTTTGACGGCCCTCATGTCCCTGAACAAGACAGATAGCCCCACTGATGAAACCTACAAGCCAGTCAGGATGAAGAGGTCTACCAGAAATGTTGGTGAGGGTCCAAATCAATGGGTTCTGACATTTGCCTGAAATGAACCCTTCTGCTCTCCTAGGCTTGTTTACCTTAAAAGTGGTTTCATCTGGACCGATTAAGACAGTGCAATTAACTTTTTTTTCAATGATTGTCAATCTTTACTGGTGTCCAATGACAGACATGAAGTCTTGTCCACCTTTGTCATGGAAGGGCTAACACCTCAATGTATGGGTGGGGTCATCTGGACCCCATAAGAGAGCACAAGGGTTAAACAACTAAATGTGGTCTCCAGAGCGACAGATACTAAATTTGAAACATTAGGCCTCAACTAAATAACAGAAAGTCAAACCAGACACTAACTTTATATTTGTGGCAGGAACTGCTGTGGACCAGCTGAGCCGTTCCTTTGGCCAATGTTTGCTCAACCGAAAAGGTGATGAAACGCCACGTTTTGTTTACAGTCGTTTCAATCTTTGGCCCTACTCGCCATTTATACCCACTTGTTTACATTTCACGTCGTTTTTATTAGCATCAAATGATTTGTTTACACGCCGCTTGGAGGACCCTGTGAGTTTTTGCCTCATATCCCAGGAGACATAAGCAGCGGCGCTGATCATAGAGGCCCGTTGCGGTTGGCATATAACCACGCAGATTTTTGTTCACTCGGTTTTTTGTTTGCATGTGTGTCTTAAATAACACCATACCGCATACAGATGTGGGAAACACACGCCATGAGCGGAACATAAAACAAAGAACAACACATCCGTGTGTTTGTGCACAAACGTGTTGTCATGTTCAAAGAATGAAGGCAAATCAAAGGAAAACGGGTCTCAGTTGAGGTTTTGAAGATTACAAGTTTCCGTTTTTCCACTGACCTTTACAACAGATACATTAAAAGAGGAGTGTCCAAACTTTTTGCAAAGGGAACCAGATTGGCTTGAGGGCCAACATTCTTGGAACTATTTCTAAAATGCAAACAAGCTTTTTTTTTGCAACGTCTTACTTATCATTTCTTCACAAAGGACACCAATACATCTAAATACTTTTCTACCTTGACTACCATGAATTTGTTCATTTTTACACCTGTCTTAGAAACCATGTCTCATCTGGTAGTGGGATAGGCAACTCCAGGCCTCGAGGACCGCAATCCTGCATGTTCTCCAACATATCCCACTCTGGCATGTTCTAATTGTCTGGACACACCTGAACCAGGTAATCAGTCTGGATATCTGGACATCATCCCGATACTGCGGCGATAGTTGCCTATCCCTGCTCTAGATATTAAACAGTTTCAGTGTTCTTAGCACATTTACCAAACATAGATGTTTCATGTTTCACTGACACATTGTGTGGATTGCCACTTGTCCTGGAAATGGCAACTTTTCTTACTTACTTATTTAAAGTTGACTGTTTAGAAATGGGCAAATCAGTACGGAGAGAAAATAGGATCACCTGATTTCATAATTCTTGATTTGTGCGTAACTTTGGTTTTGTGTGTATGTAATTCTTGATTTGTAACTCATATAATATATTATCATGCATAAGTACAAAAACTATGAAGTTCAAAAAATTGAAAAAGCTTGAAACTAACTACACGCACAAATCTAAAAATTATGCACAAATTGCTTGTTACACACACAAAACCACTTTTCACGCCTCCAAGATTCGTCTATAAGTGATGCGTTTAAGTGCTACTAAAGTCTCACATCAGATTTGTGTGTAAATGTAATTTTGTGTGTGCATAACAAACAATTGGTGCATCATATTTTAGAGATTTGTGCAAGTAGTTTAAAGCTGTTTTATTTTAATTTGTGCATGTGTACAGTGTATTTTTTTTAATTTTACAATTTCATGCACAAAATATGTGTGAGTTACTAATCAAGAATTACGCATGCACAAAGTGAGGTGAGTCTATTTTCTCTCCATACTAGTGTCACAGATATTTACCAGACTTTGGACATGCCGTGTTAAAAGATGCCTCACAAATCGAAGAGCTGTGCAAAACTAAATGGACGAGTCATTATATTGCTGTTTCCAGTCCTGCGTGGTCATTGATCTTAAGCTGCCTATCTATTGACTATGAAGTTGCACAAATTGGATTTGCTATAATAAATTTGCCTATAGAAACACTACAATTTCGAAAAAAAACTCCCATTTATAAAAAAAAGAAAAAGGGGGTGCTTGGAGGACAGGATCTTTAGGCATATTTTGCTAAATTCCATTGGAAATTTTTTTTTTTAGAATTAAATTAGTCACATAACCAACAAGCGGATACCACAAGCGCCACAAAAGGTCCCACAGCGTCACACAGCTCATCAAAAGTTGGGAAATAGTTGGATCCACAGCTCCTAAAATCACCAACCGGGATTTCCCAAAATCTCTTCACCCGTAGCCACTCCCATGTAACTCATCGCTGAATAAGACGCTGACGTCTCCTTTGATAGACAGAAATGTGAATGTATCTGCTGTAAATCAACGTATTGTTCACATCAGTCACTGTGTTTTTGAATGACTTTTTGTTGGTTTGTGTTTATTCACATAATTATTTAATGGAAACAGTGTAATTGGAAAATAGTGGGTTTTTTTTTTTCTTTTTTTTTTTTACATTTCTAGACCTTCGATAAATTGGAGCGCATATGGGAAATGGAAACGCAGCTAGTCATAGTCGCACTGGGTGACTTTCTCGTACATCCTATACCACTCTTAACTTTGGATTGGCCTGGCTGCAACTCTTATCTGTGAAGTTTGATCTTAAGCCAAGTGTTGTCCACATATCTGACCGGTGGGTTGGTGGTCTAGATTAAAGTCCCATTGGGACAGACGATACAGATCCGAGAGGAAGACTGACCTGAGACTCAGAAACAAGGCAATAACTTGACTGGTGTTTCTAAGAAACTTAAGAATTTTCAACAATTCGTTTATTTTACATACACTCACACACACACTTAAGAAAAACTGGTAACGTAGTCTATACAGACTAGTATACTGAAGCCTGTCCAGAAGATTGGTGAAACCAAAAACCTCTACACAGGAGGATGGGTCAAAATGTGAGGCAAAACCTCGAGACTTTCATCAGTAATTTACTGTCAATAAAAGAACGAAACAAACTTTAAGGATACAAATGTCCAAGAAGACAAACAGATGGAAGGATGACTGTAAAAAACACAAAAAAAAAATACCAACAAACAATTTTTAGACTCTTCTTTCTGCAAAAAAATGTAATTTTGTCCCAGATATTAGGGCTACGGCGATACTGAGCAATCGGGTATCGATCCGATTAATATCGTCAATATCAATACCAATATCGATATTTTTTGTGTGGGGGATGTGACATGAACCTCACAATATTGTTTTAATCACCGTGAACTTTCTTTTTTTTGTGGTACATTTCCCTTTTTTTAATTACTTGATAAACATAAAAACAGAATTAGCACGATATTTTCAATTAAATGGAAAATAATTTATTAAAATAAAAACTTCTTGAAATTCAGCAAAAAGTGAAGAAGAAAATACAGTCGACAAACCAGAAGAAACAAGGAACTATGATACAAAAATGAATCAAAATGTTTAGTGGTTAAAAAAACTGGTAAAAATATAAATAGTTTGTGACTTCTGCCCTTTAAATAGAACAATAAAAACAGGTGAAAGTAACTTTTCAAAAACAAGTCAGCATTTAAATATTGGTGGCTTTAAAATACAAAAAAAAAAAACAACACTAATAACTTTGATTTACGATGAGAAGAGCCCTGAGCAGCCTGAATAAAAGCATCTGCCTTTAATCTCTATTAAAGAGCTTTGTTTTTTTTTAACCATTACACGCACATGTGCACAAATTTCTTGCCAGCTCTTTGTGGTGGCTTAAATATAAAACAAAGGAAATAACTCTGTCTCCTCATATTACACACTTTATTGTGTGTTTGTGGGAGGATGTGTGTCGTATATCGACAAACACAATGAGTGGATTAGGAATGGGTGAAACATTTATGTACAAGACGTGATCATTAAACGCACGATAAACATTAACCAGGTCAAGTTTGAACCAATCAAGGACGTGGTAGTGACATTTAGATGGTGTCCCAACTGTTTGAAAACTGATCATAGAGAAGAAAGTATTAATGAATAGTTTGGGTTCGGATGGAATTCTATGAAACCAAGTCTTTTAGAAATTGGAATAGATCTGTTAAAAAAAGCCTAAAGCAAGATTCACAAAATATGAACTGCTTTGACGTTTCACAACAAGCCTCTTCTAACTGTAGCTGGCAGACAAGTGCTAGTAAATGTTACAAAATATGAAGAAGAAGAAGAAGAAGCCCCTCCATGCTTTTCCAGGGTGAACACTAGGCTACAAGAAGGTGTGTTTAGTACTTTCCTATGTATCAAAAGCCTGGTATGTGCGTAGCTTCAAGCTATATTCCCATCACCCTCAGCAATGCTTGTTCAAGCAGCCACCTCCAAAGTAAGGTCTATGTAAACATGTGTAAATGTGGTCGTGCAAAATGGATCCTAGCACCAGATAGTAACTGGTGGGAACCATTAACTATAAAAAACTCACCAGAAAAAAACTTCAATTTCTAGACTGTTTTTCTGCTTAGTGACTGGTGCACACCAGATATTAACTGATACACACCAGATATTAACTGGTGCACACCAGATAGCAACAGGTATGCACCAGATACTAACTTGTACGCACCAGATACTAACGTGTACGCACCAGATACTAACGTGTACGCACTAGATATTAACTGTTACACATCAGATATTAACTGGTACACACCAGATAGCAAATGGTACGCACCAGATACTAACTTGTATGCACCAGATATTAATTGGTACACACCAGATACTAACGTGTACGCACCAGATAGTATCTGGTGCGCACCACGTAGTAACTGGTGCGCACCAGATATTAACTGGTACGCACCAGGTAGTAACTGGTGTGCACCACGTAGTAAGTGATGAGCACCAGATAGCAACTGGTGCCCACCAGATATTAACTAGTACTCACCAGGTAGTAACTAGTGAGCAACACGTAGTAACTGGTGCACACCAGATAATAACTGGTGCACACCAGATAGCAACTGGTACGCACCAGATACTAACTTGTATGCACCAGATTTTAAATGGTACGCACCAGGTAGTAAATGGTGTGCACCACGTAGTACGTGATGAGCAACAGATAGCAACTGGTGTCCACCAGATATTAACTGGTATGCACCAGATAGTATCTCATGCGCACCAAATAGTAACTGGTAAGCTCCAGATGATAACTGATGAGCACCAACAAGCAACTGGTACACACCAGATCACTACGTTAGCACCACTAGCACCAGTTACTGGTACTAACCAGATAAAAAAACATAATTCCTTTCTTAGACGTGTTTTTTTCTGTACTTAAATTTTTATTTCTTATACTTTGATGTCCCTCTAGGACGCTCCATAATCGTTTTACATTGAAGTTTGTTTCTCTAATCCTTGATTCCCAGAATAGTTGTAAACATAAAACTTTCTCATGTGAGGATCAATAAAGTCTTATTTTATGTTAAAGTTTGATGCACACTCAGATATTATTTTGAATAGATTATTATGTTCATGTTTCACATTGTTAATCTCCTGTAGGTCTGAAAAAACGGCAGATATCCTGCATAAAATAAAGAGCAGGAAAAAGCGCGCCCTCTGCAGGCCATCCAGCCACTCAGAAATCAATCACAACTTTTAGGTGACATGCATGTACCCACGCACGAGCGCACAGAGAACCCATTTTTAAAGTGTCTTGTTGATATTTTCTCTTGTAAGTGTTTTTTTTCCTGCAAACCTAGTGTCAAAGAAACTCTGACTCAGAAGTTTGGCGCACAGACTGCTGCATTTAGGGGCGGAAATCCCCACATCTGTGGATGGATCTGAGTTTTAGAGACTTTAAAGAGTATTTTGTTGTTGTTGTTGTTGTTGTCTTGTTGGCTATGGTGGAGTGGGATGAGCCGTGCGTCGGGAATAGAAAAAAAAAAAGCTGGAGCGT
>NW_023417517.1:5491-14164 GCF_002922805.2 Oryzias melastigma | reverse complement strand
CCAAATTAGCCAAAACAACTAGCATGTAGCTGCAATTTTAGCTTAACTCCATAATAGCCTAAAAACAAAAAAAGCCCAAATAAGCCAAAACATTTAGCATGTTGCTGAAATATTAGCTAAAAATTTAGCCCAAAAATTAAAAGAAAAATCCTAAATTACCCAAACAGCTAGCATGTAGCTGCAATTCCAGCTAAACTCCATAATAGTATAAAACAAAAAAAGCTAAATTAGCCAAAATAGCTAAAAATGCAGTTGAAATATTAGTTAAACTCCAGAACAGCTTAAAAAAACTGAAAAATTTTAAATTAGCCAAAACAGCTAGCATATAGCTTAAATATTATGTCGACTCCAAAAAGCAACAAAAAAAATGTAAAAATACTAAATTAGCCAAAACAGCTAGCATATAGCTTAAATATTAGCTCAACTCCAAAAAAGCAAAAAAAAAAGAAAAATCCCAAATTAGCCAAAACAACTAGCATGTAGCTGCAATTTTAGCTTAACTCCATAATAGCCTAAAAACAAAAAAAGCCCAAATAAGCCAAAACATTTAGCATGTTGCTGAAATATTAGCTAAAAATTTAGCCCAAAAATTAAAAGAAAAATCCTAAATTACCCAAACAGCTAGCATGTAGCTGCAATTCCAGCTAAACTCCATAATAGTATAAAACAAAAAAAAGCCAAAATTAACCAAAATAGCTAGCATGTAGCTTAAATATTTGCTTAACTCCACAAAAGCAAAAAGAAATTGTAATCTTATACTAGCCAAAACAGCTAGCATGTAGCTAGCAATTTTAGCTAAACTCCAAAATAGCCTAAAAAAAACCTTAAAAAATGCCAAAATACTCCAAAAAGCTATTATAATGTTATTGTAACTTTCAACTTTACTACACTCTGACTCCATATAATATAAAGTAACGACTAATAAACTATTAAGTTAGTCATCGTCTATTCTACAGTTTTTCCCAATTGCTAAAACTCTAAGTGCCATTTTCCAAACCTTCTGATCAATTGCTTTAACTCTTTTCTCAAAAAAATCACTCTTTGGTCAAAACCTAAAACACAATTTGCAGTTACCACACATTTTGCAAAACTCTAATTCACTCTTTGCAGAACACAAGACCCATTCTCACTTTTAAAACACAGTTGGCTTTCACAACACACAAGAGCCAAAACGTGAACACAAAGAGTCCAAATTCAAACACAACGATCACCATCAACACACAATTAGGGAAAAACTGTAATAGTCGATTAGTCGACTAATCGACTATTACAGCTCTAGCTCCGACACACACAGAAGTAGTGGGCTGTTAAATCCTTGACTGGGGGTCAAGTTTTTAAAAAACACGCCAGCTGCCGCAATCAAGCTTTCACAACAGCGAATCGGATGAATCATCGGCGTATTGTGTTGGGCTTAAAATGAGAAACGAGCGGAGACATATGCATGCCGCCGCTCTGAGAGGAGGAAGGAGACAACAAAGGGCAGCACTGCTTCTCGCAGCTTCCCCGTTCTCTTAGCCTTGAAGTGGTTTGCAATCGAGAAACGGATTCCTCCGCCTGCTCATGATGACACTCCTTTGTGAGATGCTGTTTGAACCGATCTGGCATCAGACGAATCACTTAACAAACAGATGGTCATTGGGATGAGGGTTCTCTCTTTTGTGAATGACACTAACATCTGCATCCGTCTGCGCGTGCATCTGCAGCTCTGCTTCCCTCTATTGTTGGTTTGTTACCCGCTATTGTGTCACCTTTGTTCAGCTGCGTATGCTGCGCAGGACCGCTAACCAAACAAGCCTAATGGATCCACGAGGCATGGCACCGCGACCTGTAAATGAAGTCCCACAGATGTGCTTCTGGAGATTAATCTTCCCGCTCACGAGCAATTATTCTGGCAGTGATGCTGACGCATGAGGCTAATTTAAAACAATTACAGCCCAGGTTGGGCAAAATTAACTACCGTATTTTCCGGACTATAAGTCGCGGTTTTTTTCATAGATTGAATGTCCCTGCGACTTATACTCCAGTGCGACTTATATACGAATTTTTAATGAGATGAGATATGGACCGTAAGTCTAGAGTGCCCTCTTATGGTGATCTATGCAATTACTTTATTTACTTTAGTTATTCAGACGTGACACAGAGGACGAAGAATTTAAGGGATTTAGTGATATGGAGTGAGATTGCGTGCAATTAATTACAGTAAAGATACAAAGTTGATGAGTTCTTGAGGCTATAGTTAAATAAAACTGTTATGTTATATAAATGCTACACCTTTTCGTTTTTTTCATGATGCTAATATGTGAATATGTGTTGACACATATTCAGCCTGTTTTCTATTCACTTATGAATGTTATAACTTACCTTCCAGGATGATGTAATATCGTTTTTTTCAACCAGTTTGTAAAATAAATTACTTGAAAAAAATGCGACTTATACTCCGGTGCGACTTATGTATGGTTTTTTCTTCTTCATTATGCATTTTTTGGCCCCTGCGACTTATACTCCGGTGCGACTTATAGTCCGAAAAATACGGTAGTTCAGTTCCCAAGGCTGCTGCTGCTGATTGAGAGTAAGGACATTTTAAAGAAGCGGCGGGAGGTAATTGGTTTTTAACATCCTTCAGCGAACCTGCAACATGAGCGTGGACACTTTCTGCTGGAAGTCGTTAGAGAAATCATGTTTGCTTGTTCTTAATTTGGTAAATATTAATTATAAATGAGATTTCTTCTTCTGTGATTCTGAAGATTTGCTCCTACCGTCACACATTCACCTCCATAATAATACAAAGGCTGCCCTCCACATCTCTGTGCTGTAGAGCTGCCAGGATTACTCGACGACTAATCGACTAATTTAATAGTTGATTAGTTGTTACTTTATATTATGCTGAGTCAGAGTGTAGTAAAGTTGAAAGTGCTATCTGTTATGGCTAACTTAGGCTTTTTCATTGTTTAGGCTGTTTTGGAGTTTAGCTAATATTTGAGCTACATGCTAGCTGTTTTGGCTAATTAAGGGATTTTTCTGTTTTTTAGGCTAATTTGGAGTTTAGCTAATATTTCAGCTGCATGCTAGCTATTTTGGCTAATTAAGGAATTTTTCCATTTTAGGCTAATTTGGAGTTTAGCTAATATTTGAGCTACATGCTAGCTGTTTTGGCTAATTTAGGAATCTTTCCGTTGTTTTTTTTTTACGGCTAATTTGGAGCTTAGATAACATTTCAGCTGCATGCTAGCTATTTTGGCTAGTTTAGGAATTTTTCTGTTTTTTAGGCTAATTTGAAGCTTAGCCAATATCTCAGCTACACACTAGCTATTTTGGCTAATTTAGGAATTTTTCTATTTTTTAGGCTAATTTGGAGCTTAACTAATATTTCAGCTACATGCTAGCTATTTTGGCTAATTTAGGAATGTTTCTGTTTTCTAGGCTAATTTGGAGTTAAGCTAATATTTCAGCTACATGCTAGCTATTTTGGCTAATTTAGGAATTTTTCTGTTTTTTAAGCTAATTTGGAGCTTAACTATTACAGCTGCATGCTAGCTATTTTGACTAATTAAGGAATCTTTCTGTTTTTAAGCTAATTTGGAGCTTAACTATTTCAGCTACATGCTAGCTATTTTGACTAATTTAAGAATTTTTCTGTTTTTTAGGCTAATTTGGAGCTCAGCTATTATTTCAGCTACATGCTAGCTGTTATGGCTAACTTAGGCTTTTTTTCAGTTTTTTTAGGGTAATTTCACATTTAACTAATATTTAGCTGGCTATTAGCTTCAGCATTTACAGCTATTAGCTTCAGCGATTCTAGCTATTAGCTTCCGTGATTTCAGCTATCAATTTCACCCTATACAGCTATCAGGACTAGCATCTTCAGCGGCCAAATTCACCTTACAGCATTCACAATAGCATTTTTCTCAGATAATGCTATATATCTAGTTTTTAATTAGTGTAAAGCTAATGATTGTTAAGATGTGTGCTTTACAACCAGTTTGCGCATTACCCGATTAGTCGACTTAATCCGAAAGAAGTGAGTAGTCGACTATTAAAATAATCGTTTGTGGCTCCACCACTGCGCTGCAGTAAAAGCAGAAAAATGGCCCTAAAGCAAGAACTTAAAAAGAACAGGAAAGCTTAGTCTTTTTATAAGCAGCACACATTTCCATTAGCAGATTTAATTGACTGTAGACACACGCCTGAAAGCAGAATTTAAATTAGGTGTGTTATAAGAAATGTCTAAAACAAAGAACCTGGAAAGGGGAATGAGTAAAAAACAAATGAACAGAATGGATTTCCATGATCAGCAGGCCATTTGATTGCACAACAAAACTCTGCTCTGGAAGGCAATTTGCATATTTGCCTCAAACACAACTTGTGTCGCTTTTTTTTTGCATAGCAATGAAGGTAATGGCACACGAGTAATGCATGGTGCAATTTTCTCTCCGAGCAGTTTGCTTTTCTCATTTATACACATTTAAGGAAGGGTCCTGCCTGCAAATTTCACACTGTACGTAACTGTAAATGTTGTGATGCAGCACACCGTTTTGAAAGGAAACTATTCCGCTTGCAGTTTCATTTCCGTGTAACCATTTTTTTTTTTTTTTGTAGACGTCGGTGTTTTCATCTCCCCATGTCATCAGCTGAGGAGTTAAAATTAGAAAGCAGCCTCTGCCTTGTGCCTTCCAACATCCAGCCAGCTCACCTACCATATCTAATCAGTTTGAAATGAGTTGTCAAAGTCAGCGTGATGGCTGCTGGATGCTTGGCTGGCCAGCCTGATATTTATTCATGTAAGAAACGATGTTGTACTTAGAGCCACTTATACAAATGACTTAATTTGTTGCGGAAATGAGCCTCATCTGAGATCCTGTCAATCCAAGTTTTTTTTCACGCCAGCAGGAATGTAAAATGTAGGGTGACTTAGGGTCTCATTAAAGCTGTTTGCGTTGGCAGAATCTTACAGATTTTTTTAAAAAATTGTGGTCATGAATACAGACGGTGGCCGTCAGTCAGGCTGGGACGACGTTATTACGAAATCGGGTGACAGATCAATCGCTGGCCGGCAGCAGCTCTGATTGGACAGCGGCCGTCCAAGTGCCACCAATCACCTGGTCACTCCAGGATATAGGTCATTTGCAACTCAGATTTGGAGCACGCAGGGGGTTCTCAGCCAGGTCCCTGTTGGGTTCTGGGTCCTGAGGGTTGGGACCCCTGATTCAATGGGAGCATCCAGCACGTCAGAAAACGACGAGTAGTTTAACCTGTCAAAAAACGATGACTTGGTGACACCCAAAATATCAAAAAGTGACGTGGAGAGTAGTGCTGCCACAACGATTATTTTAATAGTCGACTAATCACCGATTTTTTTTTTCATGCACAAAGTGGAAGTAAAGCCCACATCTTAACCATCATTAGCTTTAGGCTAACTAAAAATGAGATATATATCATTACCTGTGATAATGCTAGAGTGAATGCTATAAGCTGCTATTGGCTGCTTTAGAAGCTAGTGAAGATAGCTGAAATAGCTGAAGCTGAAAGCCAGAAAAAATATTAGTTAAATGCCAAATTAGCCTAAAAAAAGCTAGCATGAAGCTGAAACATTAGCTTAACTCTAAATTAGCCTAAAAAACTACCCAACATCCAGCTATAATATTATGACTGAAGTCGAAAGTAGCCTAAAAAAACCTAAATTAGCCAAAATAGCTAGCATGCAGCTGAAATATTAGCTAAACTTCAAAACCGCCTAAAAACTAAAAAAGCCCAAGTTAGCCAAAACAGCCAACATGTAGCTGAAAAATTAGCTAAACACAAATTAGCCTAAAAAATGAAGAAGCCTGAGTTAGCCAAAACAGCTAGCATGTAGCTGCAATATTAGCTAAACACAAATTAGCCTAAAAAATAAAAAAGCCTGAGTTAGCCAAAACAGCCAACATGTAGCTGAAAAATTAGCTAAACACAAATTAGCCTAAAAAAATGAAGAAGCCTGAGTTAGCCAAAACAGCTAGCATGTAGCTGAAAAATTAGCTAAACACAAATTAGCCTAAAAAATAAACAAGCCTGAGTTACCCGAAACAGCTAACACGTAGCTGAAAAATTAGCTAAACACAAATTAGCCTAAAATGATAAAAAAGCCTGAGTTAGCCGAAACAGCTAGCATGTCGCTGAAATATTAGCTAAACTTCAAAATAGCCACAAAAAAAAAGAAAAAATGCTAAAATGTCCAAAAAGCTAGCAAAATGTCATTATAACTATCAACTTTACTACACTCCGACTCTATATAATATAAAGTAACGACTAACCGACTACTAAATTAGTTGTCGACTCTTTCAATAGTCGATTAGTCGACTAATTGTGGCAGCCGCAGTGGAGAGACACAAACCTTACATCCACACGTCCCTGAACAGCCACAAATAGATGTCAACTTTTAAAGAAAAGTCATCTGATTTAATTAAAATGTTAACTTCATATTGAAGAGTGTAAAAAACGACTTTATTTTGCCAATATAAGGTCATCTCATTTACACATTTACATTGCAAAGAGATGCGGTGTGTGGAATCGCCTGTTCTTCTGTCTGTTCCGTCCCTCACTTATCCCATCCGTTTGCAAACAAAGCTTCTACATGCAACTTCTCTCGTGTTACACGCCGCCAGACGCCTTTTAGCACCCAAGCTAATCGAGAGAATCCGGTCGATTTTCAAAATAAAAGATTTCCGTCTCAAAAAAAAAAAAAAAATTCTTCCTGTGGTTGGGAACCACTAGTTTACATTACTTCTGCAATCACACAACTACACTTGTTGCATTAAGATGGATACATTTGCTGGAGGGTGTCTTTTATTTTGAAAGGAACCATTCTCACAACTTTTAGACTATTTCCTCCCTAAAAAAAATAAAAGTCTTTTTGATTATTGTTTGTTTATGCAAAAAATCCAGCAGTTTATTTATATTTATAATAGTAACATGATGGCCCCCTCACAGATGCATGTGCTGACTGTGGAATTCCCCCCAAAAAGGGTCACCATTGCAAATTATCTTTTTGATGGATTCACACAGGTGGTTTGGCAGAAATTTTTACACTTTCCTATGTTTTTTCCGGACTAGGGACAGGCACATGCAGACCCAGACTTGGACCACCTTGTGGCTACAAAACATTGTCTTTTTAAACTTTAATTACACTTTTTTAAGAAAACCTTCTTCTCTTAAAAAAGGGGAATTCATTTTAATTCAATTTTCACACTTAGATCCAGTTTATGATGACTTCCCATTAGGTTCTCTGTACATCTGCTGCTTCCGAGCAGAGGCTTGCCACTGGCACCATCTGCATAGATTAATGGGTTTGATACTTCCCTGCTTTGCCTCCGTTTTCCTGTAGCATCAGGAGTCGGGAGCATCTCTGCTGCCCGCCTGCAGCCAGGTGCCTGGTAGGGCTTCACAGTGGGGAAGCTAAGCAATTTGTTTCTGGATGGCTCCGAGCTTATCTTCTCTGCTTGACAGATGGGCCTTCGCCTCTGCTCGGGTCGGGTTCGGCAGCGGCGCGCTGCGCTCTCCTTCTCCTGACAGAACTCATTATAGACACGCCCTGGGAGAAGAAGCATCTCCACAAGGTCCCGTTACCGCTGACGAAACGCTGCAGACCCATGCATGCAGCTGAAAGCTCCTCTGTACTTTAAGGGGGAGAAATTCAAGAATTATTTGTTCAAACCTGTCTCCACCCAGCATGCTCTTTCATGTCAAAACAGCAGACATGAATTTAGGAGTGAAATAAAAGAAACTATTTTTAGTAGATGTCCTCACTTTCCCTTTTTGCCTCAAGCTGTCCACCTGTTCAAGACAAGACAAAGCTTTGCCTGATGGGGCAACAACGGCGTTTTAAAGTCTCCCTCCATTCATCTTTTGAGCTGCTTTCAAAGCGTGTAATTATGATTACACCACTTTTAGCCCACATTAAAAACTTGTGTCGTTTTCTAGAACAAAGTTTCTGCAGAAACTATTAGAAATTGTTAGAATGGAGCAAGCCCGCCCCATTTCCCATCATCTATCTACTAACAGTCTCTCCCACTAGCTTACAGCCCCTCACAGCCAGTGGCGTGCAGTCAGGGGAGGCAAGTGAGGCTGTGCCTCACCAGGAAAATATACCTCAAAAAATACATAAATTAAATAAGAAGGATATACTTTTTTATTATTAAAAATAAAATAAATATTTTATTGACATATCTATTCTATGATTAGTGTTCTGTGTGGGTTTTCAACATTTCTTCAGTAAAAAAGTAGCAAATTTATGAGTTTCTGGATCAAATACATGAAAAATTGACAGGTGAGGCACTGTTTCGATCTTTCTTTCTTTTTATTTTTAATTACTTCTTTTTTCTATTTCTCACCATCTGTCTGATTACATTAGTGCCACTTTGTGACTCATTTAGTCTATTTTATCTGCTACAAATGCGCTTTACAAATGCACTAGGTGAAGCATACAGTACGCATGCCTCAAGGCAGGGGGCGCTGGTGAGCCCAGAGAATGTGACACCGCGGCAAAAGAATAATGGAATTAGTCGTAGCTAGTTAAGTCCAAAAATTATTTCATATTATTTAGCATAATTTTCTAAATGGAGGATTACGTGTCTAAACTCAGGAATTTGTTTTGACACGTCACTGATAGTAGGGCTGGGTATCAATAACAATTTTCAGAAT
>NW_023417517.1:0-2701 GCF_002922805.2 Oryzias melastigma | reverse complement strand
TTTATTATTTTATTTAAAATTTATTTATTTATAGTTTTTTCGTGTATTTTTTTTTGCATTTTTACTAGCTATTTTTATTATTTTATTTTGAGTTTTTCATTTTATACATTTTTTGTATTTATTAACTATATAAGTACTAAAGAAAGTTGTTCTAGGGTTCTCTAAAGTTTAAGAAATTCAAAATAAACCCGATTAAAACTAAAATAATCCATATATTAAGCCCTATTTTGGTTTAAAATAATCCTCCAAGGATTGGGATGAGATCATTTCTCAGTTTAAGCGAAGGATTAATTAAAGCTTCTTACTACTTTAGTTTCAATCCCAGGTAAAAACTTCAGCTTGAAGGAGGAAGAGAAAAGTAAATCTGGATGCAGTCGGATCTGTAACTAAAACTATAATGGCCAGTTATTTCACACCTCCGTTTTAAAATAAGCAACACTGTTGGAATCAGCTGTAGGGTTCATGTCAAGTCGAGATATGTGCACCTGGCAAACAGCTTCACCCACACGGTGCACGGCAATTATGATCAAGTTTAGCCCGAATTATGGCTCCTGTCAACAACTTAGCCTGCACATTTTTTTCTCTGCACATTTAAGGTTCACATGCTTAGATAGTCATTATCACAGCTGGATTAACGGATCGAAAGCCTGATTATGAGCGTCGGACTGGATGCTCGGCGGGTGGGAAGAGCAAAGCATCATGAATGTGATGCTTGATGGCGACAATTCAGCAGGAATCCAAAGAAAAACATGGAAAGACGCAGAATTAAAAAGAGGAGAACTCGATGGCTGCGGATAAATGGTGCAGAAAGAGATGAATTTTAGACGACAAAACATTGTAATATGGGAAAACTTTGAACCAGAAAGAGGAAAAAACAAAGAATTTGAGGAGCTAAAATGTGGACTACTTAGGGATTAATTTAAATAATATAAAATAAAAGTGTAGTGCTTGATAATTAAAACACCAAAAACATGATTAAAAAAACAAAGTAATACTAGATTCTTACATGTAACCCAACTGAAAATATATAATATATATTATGTATTTTTATCTATACTCGCATTTGTTGTTGTTAACCGCATAAACTGTTCAGTAGAAATCCAGAAATCCATTATCATCCCTCCGTAGGTGCAATTTAAAAAAAATATTTTCCATCAATTTGTTTCTTTGTTCAAAAAAAGCTGCAGAGAAGCTTCACAAAATACGTCCCTGTTTTGTCTTTAAATATCTCTTTATTTTGGCTTTCAAAGGACTTCCAACTACAAATGTTGTGCTTTTTATGTTTCGTCTTTAAACAGGGGTACAGAAGGTTAAATGGCGTCTGCAAGCTGCAGTTAAGCAAAAGAAAACTGCATTATAGTATTTATTCAGTCACACTGACAGAGGCTTGTGTGGTCTGGCACCTTTTTAAGTATTTTTTTTTCTTTTTTGAGCAAAACTCTTTTCTATTAGAAAGAAAAGGATTTGAGGAGGCAGTTGCCAAACTCTAAAAGCCTGCGGTGCCAGCAAATGCCCCGCATACTTACGCTGGGTCACAAATAGAAAGGCAGTTTTCCCTCCTTCCAAAGCTGCTGCTTTTCTCCCGTGGGTGCCACTGTGCTGCAGGAGTACACAGGGCAGGGATGGAGGTTTCAAGGTGAAAGATAGATGATTTTTTTTTTTTTTTTAGGAGAGTGGCTTTGCAGAAATCAAGTTCCTCAGATGCATCGCATACTCTCGACTGAGAAGATGCAGTGTGGCGGTTGCTGTTGTGTAACCGCGCTCAGTGAGTCATGAGGGGGACAAATGCTTTGCTGTGATGAGAGGAGGAGGAGGCCAGCCCGGGGAAGGACCGGCAGATCCGTCCGTTAGCAAAGTCAACAGGGAGAAGGGGGGAAGAGAGGCTGGATGTTTGGTTTCAGGGCTCCGCTGCCAGTGGCTGTCTGGACGTCAGGCCACAACTGAGGCGTGAATAAATCTGAGCTTTGATGCGTACGTAACTCTGGACGAAAAGAGCATATGTGCATAGTACAGATACTTAAATCCAGCCTTCTTTTGTGCACATTTCCTGACACAGAAGTGCTAGTTTAACCCTATGCAACCATCAAAATGTTTGTTTCTGCCCTGCAGTTCATCATCATTCCTCTAGGGCAGGGGTCCCTTTGGGGTCTCAAAGGGCCAAAATCTAAAACACACCTTAGGTCACGGGCTGAACAGGATTAACATTTATTGAGGATTCTATAACAAAATTTTTAAAACTTTAAGACCGTAACTTTTTAACATAATTATGAAATATATATAGACCTGCGTTAATGCTAGTGTGAATGCTGTAAGCTGAATTTTGCTGCTGAAGATGCTACTTTTGGTAGCTGAAGATTCTGAAATTATTAGCAAAAAAAACTGAAGCTAATTGCTGAAAACGTTGAAGCTGATAGCCAGATAAAATATTAGCTAATGCCAAATTAGCATAAAAAAACTAAAAGAAAAAAAACTTAGGTTAGCCAAAACAGCTAGCATGTAGCAGAAAAAAATAGCTAAATTTAAAAATAGCCTAAAAATGTCAAAAAAGCCTAAATTAGCTAAAACAGCTAGCATGTAAATATTAGTCTAACTCGAAAACATCCTAAAAAAAAGCCTAAATTAGCTAAAACAGCTAGCATATAGTGGAACTATTAGATAAACTCCAAAACAGCCTAAAAACAAAAAAAGTCTAAATTGGCCA
>NW_023417516.1:2563-13107 GCF_002922805.2 Oryzias melastigma | reverse complement strand
ACCCTATGACAAAGTTAATTTCTTTCAACAGTGATTGCCTGGAGTGTGGGGAAAGTAGACTGGACAACTATGGGTTATAAGCCTTCAAGGTGCTTATTGGTAAGGAGAAAAAGATATAAATAAGAATGACAGACAATCTTTTCATTGCTGTCTCAATAGAAAAATATTACAAAGTTCAAGATTAGAATGATCGGATCCTCTCCGAGGTTGGTTTTGGACTCACTTAACACATCATCAACCCGTCACGAGCCAAAGTTGAGTTCCTGATTGTCAACTAAACACGTCTTCTTTGCCAAAGTTTGGATTTTTTAGCTCTTGAAGGGCCGCAATGTCCAAAATCACTTCTGTCTGATTTATGCGCCTCAAGCCCTCTGATTGTGTCTGTACACTAACTTAACAATAAAACTGGTGTGAACCCAGCTCAACTCAGTCAATAATACATATAACTTCTTCAATATTTGATATCTGACAAGTATGTAAGTAATAATGTCCGATGGGTTGTCCATTATAAGAAATTAGGAATAACACGGAAAGTGAAGCATAGAACAGTTGCTGCATTTATTTCTGGAAATGGAAATCTCAAAGGCCATTATCACCCTTGTACCATGGTCACTTACTAAAGAGCCAGATACTATATCAAATATTAGTACTTTTTATTTTTAACGTTTAGATTGTTTTTCACAAGAAATTGACTTTTAAAATGCTAGAGAATGCTTGAGGAATACTGACGAATCAGATGAGTTTGATAGTTGGTATTGTTAGCATGATGTATGACCAAAAATAGCTATAAACAAAAAAAAAAAAGGGTTGAATAGAGAGATGCAGAATCCCCTTTGTTCCTCAGCATATAGCGCATACCCTTTGCCAGGGCTTGGCTGGTGGTATCGTCATATAAAGTGTTGATGTGAAAGGATCGGAGGCAATCACTCCCAGTCTCCTGTGTTTTGTAATGAAATGTGCACGGCTGCCTATGCATAACCAGATTTGCAGTAAGCAAGTGCACAAATTAAGCATGCCCATCGCTCAGACAGCAGTACCTCCTAAGTGGCATTTGGAAAATTACCTCATACATTTTATTTGCGGGCATGCTTTGTTCACAGAGTGGTAATTGACAGCGGTGTAATGAAATTGCAAGTAGTATCACTGAATGTGTTTTTAAAGTCAATAACACGAAATGTAATGCCCCACTGAGCAGGAGTTTGGAAATACAATTATGATCAATTTGAGTGCTGAGGGCGGCCATTTTGAATCAGCCTCATACAGAGACAATGGGTGAGTCTCACCCGGTGTGCTCATAAAATAACATGGTCTGCATTTGTGTTTATGGGGAGATTGAACACAGACAAAGCACTTGCATGCTGGGTAACAGCTTCAACTCGGGGCAGTTTTGAAAGCATTCAGGCCTCTAAAGGAGAAAAACAAACGTCCTTTTTTATAGTCTGAATGCTTATGATTTACTCTAAAATACTCTTAAACACAGCCACACAACATCACCTGGTAAACTTGAATTTACACCAAAACATTGAGGCTATTTGCAGGTTTTTGTAAGAAAATATGGACATTTTCTTTTCTGAATTCCTCTTTGTTTTTCCCTCTCACTCAAAAGTTGGCTTTCTACAACAATTCTCCAAACCACCAGATGAAAATATAGCAGTTTTGGTATATTTTTATGCCAGTCCCTAGAGCAAAGCACTCAGCTATGTCACCTGTTTCACTTCATGGCTTCGGGCACTTTTACTTTCTGATTTGTGGAAAAGGCCACACAATGCTATTCTTTTTCTCCCTTTCCACCAAATGCTTTTAAATGATTGCCGTTTGAAAAAAGCACTTCTGAGTCATGGACCTAAAAAGGAAACTTGGGGCACACTGGGCTGGATTTTGCGTCATCAGATGGTCGGCTTTCTTTGGCAAAATATGAAAGCCCATCACATTACTTAGAAAAAATGATTATCATAAATTCTGTTAGCACTTCCCTATGCTCATCAGCATACGGCTGCTTTTCAGAATCAGCTGGGATTACATTATTTACGTAAACGGTTTAAAAGTTTGACAGTAAGGATGTCAACAGTGCAGCTACAGCTCTGGTGTTAAAGGTGTTAAAGTAGAGTGAAAATTTTCCTACAGAAGAGTGGCAACTTATTTTCCCAACAGTGGCTGGGATAGGCCCCAGCAAGCATGTCCATGAAAGGGATAGCCATGTTTTTGGAGTATAAGTCATGTTTTTTTTTTTTTTGGACATAATTTGAAGGGGTGTAGTGAAAAATCGATTTGTTAATGTATCGCGATATTTCATTTGCCGATTCTATCTTGGGAGATAATCTAATCTTGTGAGAACCAGCTTGTGTTAAATGTTCAGTCTTATTGGTTCAGCATTGCGGTTTTATTATCAAGAGACATGTTCTACTTATATTACCAAGTAAAAAGAAGTGAAAAATTGCTCTGGTACAGTCTTGGGATATATCGCGATATGTATCGTATCGCGAGATGTGTATCCGGATACGTATCGTATCACAAGATTCTTGCCAATACACACCGGTTTGCATAAAAATAAAAAATAAATACGGTCCACCACTAGAGGGCACTGTAGATGTGTGTATCAGTTTTGCCACTGAGAGAAATGAAGAAGAAGAAGTGTCACTCAGTCTTCGGGCAGGCTTAGCAGAATTGCTCCAAAGCGACACAGAGGATGAAGAATTCAACAGATTTTATTGATTTAAGGTGATATAAAGAGTTTAATTTATGTGTTAGCATATTTTTTGCATGCTATGGTTATCTGAATAATTATTCTCATCTTGCACCAATAGGTCTATACTAGATTCCTCCTATGTTTCATGTAGCTAAATACTGTTTTGGAACCGTCTATTCCACTTAATAGGATTTTAAGTGAAATGTCTGTTCTTGTTAGCATATTCTATTGGATAAATTTCTCACAAAAGTGAGAGTTTTATCTAATTTATTTTCTTCTTAATTAGCATTTTTTTGCTGCTGCGAGTTCTACTCCAGAGCGACTTATCCTTCAAAAAAGGGGGTTTATGAAATGGATTTAAAAAAAAACGCTTTTAATTACAATTATTACAGTGTTAACCAATGAAGACAAAATATATACTAATAAAAATGTAAAATGACTTGAAATCTAAGACAATATGTGAATAGGCGACCAAAAACCCTCTATATTTTAAGCATTTGAAGCAGATGTCTGATAATGTCGTTGACTCAAATAAAGAGACCATCGGTATCAAACTGGTCGGACAACATGATCAGATTGCATGCTCGATGGAGGGAAGCAAAGTCAGTGGAGACAGGACGATCTTGTTTTTCTCATTAGACGCTATCATCTAGTATCAGCTGACAGAACGGGCGATGGCTCCATAACCTCCACTCTCCACACATCAGGGTTCCCTATAGGTGTCGAGGGTGAACCCGCTGACCTCATCCCTATGGTTACCTGTGCTTTGTTTATCAGATGGCTTCCCTGTCCTTGGAGATATCATGAGGATGGGTGCATCATTTGTTCTTTATCGGGACAAGTAATCTGGTGTTGGTGCACTAGACAACAAGAAAAAGTGCTGATTAGTTCCAACAGCATGTGGGCTTTCAGGCGAACAGTTCAGAGGAAAAATTCTTCAATCTCAGATAAGAGCTTTGACATAAGTTTATATGCTAAGCAACAGGCAACATTTAACACATTTGTAGTTTCCAGCTTTGTGCATCAAAGGCTCCTCCACGAGTCATGATAACCTGTTTGTTATATTTTTTAAAGTTATGAGGAAAGACAAAAAATAAATAAATGTTAATCTTTTAAAAATATCAAAGTTTGTTCACAAAGGACGGGTTGTTTTAACTTGGAAGAAATTGTAAAAATATTGGATTAATTCTTATTTTTAACATTTTTTTTTAACTTTTTTTCTAATGAAAGATTGTCAATGTTTTGTATAAATTCAATATGTGATGCTTTTAAAAGACATACTCTGATTATTTTACTATCTATATTGATAGCAACACCCAATCTTGTTTGCAACTAGTACAAAACACAAACTGACGTTTTGACAGAGCATCATTTAGCTCTCAAAATTACTTTAACATCAGTCTCCATAGCAACCATGGTATGTTTTGGTCGGCTGGGGATACCAAATACATTGACGTGAGTTTCAGCAAAAAAAAAAAAATCAGCAAAAGTAAATTTTTGGCTTTTCTTAGCAACGAAGGTTATTTGCTAACTACACCTATATTCCTGATATGTTCATATCCAGTGGTATATTATTTGGTCCAGCTCTACCCAGGCATCCATTGAGTATTTTTTCACAATATTTCCCTTCAAAATGGGTGAGTATCAGAAGAATGCCACTTTTGAGAGCCCGCAATGCGCATGCCGCTCAAAATCTACAACTTGTAATTGCAACTTTTTTTCCACAGTAACTTCCTGATGACGCTCAAGAATTTTGGAGACGATCAAGGAAAATCCCTAGGACGAGTTTTTTTTGTATCTAGTACTAAGGGTAGTTTTTATTTATTTATTTTTTTTGTTCAAGATGACAGCCTCCTTCTGAGGTCAAATGTCAACAAAACTTTTGTGGTGGTTGTAGACTTAAGCTGGCAGCATGTGTGTTGAAATTTGTGAAATTCACTGGAACAAAAGTTTCGTTTTTACAAATTGCGAGAACATGTGAAAATTGGGAAATTTCACACTTTGCCACAAAATGGCCACCAGGTTTTAGGTCATATGGCCATCCCATAATAATTTCATAACTTCCGTATTTAAATATCCCCGACACATATGTTTTGGTTTTGTTAGTGTAAATAGATTTTATTTTTTTATTCCATAAGCAATTTGTCCCTTTCATTTTTTATGTTTTTTTAAAGGTTTCGCCCACCATGAGGTCATCGTTTTTTGGGGGGAGGGGGTGGGGGTTGTCATGTGGCCAAAAATGAGTTTTTACTGGGTTCTAGGTGTTTTCAAATTTTGGTGAGTTTTGGTTGATGCGGCGGGGGTCAAATTTTCACTCAAAGGCGCAGAAATGTTTCTGTATTCGAGAACAATACAGTCCTTGCATTCAGTGACTGCTACAGGCCATAATTAATCCAAATATAAGGTGTTCCGGTTTATAAGACACACAATTATATTTTATAAGAAAGAAAAAAAAGGCTTTTAATTGTACAAGACTATTTTATTTGCATTGATTGAGCGCTACAAGTTTGGACAGAACCTAGACTTTCAAATTGTGACTTATTTCCCCTTAAATATGGTATTTTAGGAGATTTTGTCACATTAATTTCTAATGTTTGCCAAGATGACAACAGGTCTAATCTAGTAAGATTGCCCTGACATTAGTATATATTGCTGTTGAGACCATGTCAATAACCTCTCAGCCTGTGAAGGGGGGAGCCACGGGAATCTTTCCATTCCCTGATCCAATTAGCTGCAGACTAAGCCAACTGAACCCGGTTGCCCCCCCGGGCACCTCAAACCACTAAGAGCAGCCAGCCAGGCAGAGGCCAGAAGGTGAGCTGCCACCTAAACTTTTTACATTGATTACAACCAATCCCTGTAGACTCTGTGACGGATTGTGATTCTTGTCTACTTTCCCATGAGACTCCCATGCATATGGTATGTATAGAAAGACACCTAAATGTTTAAAAAGTAAGAACATTTTGCTCACTATTTTTAGTATTTAAATAGGGATATTAATACTAAACTGTGCACCTTTTTTTTAAAGCTATGCAATTAAGTTTCATGTGCAGTTTAATTTCAGAGTAAGTGGCCAACAGCAGAGAGCATAATACCAGCCACCATTCATCCCAATTTTAATCATTTCTTTTCAATCCAAGTTCCATCAAATGTCTTGAAGTCTTTGTTAAACTTCACAAACACCATCTCTGAGTCAAGCAGTTAATTAGCTGGTAATGCGCACAGCCTGCCCACAGTCAGATGAGTGCACATCAAAGAGGCCGCCCCACAAACCGGCGACTGCGCCTTCCACGCATCCGTCTTCCGACCGCAAAACCCCATCAAATGTGATGCGACGTGAGGGGCTGCCTGCCATCTCTCCGGCATCTGACCTTGTTTTACGGTTCAACAGCCATCCACTTTTTTGGGGAGGGGAGTTTTTAACGGCCTGCCACCCCCGAGAGGACTGACCAAGTTTCCTTCCCTCTTAAGCATTAATTTACAAGCCTCGTCCGCTGTCCAATGGGATGAAAGACCACTTCAAGTTCAGTAAAAACCAACTTGCAGCAAGTTTTTGCTCTAATGCAGTACGTTTTGCCGGACAGCTGGTGTCTGAGTGAATCTAGAGAAGCAGTTGAGTTTCAACATCAAAGTGCAGGTTAAGTGTGATAAGTGGAATGAGCATATGCCAGGGGGAAGATAATGACTAAAAATGACTTTCTGTCTCCCTTACACAAAGAGAGACAGGGGCACAGCTGCTGTGGAAGATTAATGGGGCTGCCAGATGTAGGGACTCTTGAGAGGGTGACCAGCCTATAGTGCTCTTCACCATGCTGGAAGAGGACAAAGCATCCATCAGACAAGCATGGAGCAGACAGGCAGAGGTGTTTATTCACCCCCGATTACTTCACTATGATTGCTTGATGGTAAATATTGCCAGAAATCGACTCTCAAAATTTATGTCTAAACTAGGATCGTCAGATAGGAGTAGATTCGATTCGATTCCAGGGTATCCCACCTTCGCCCGACAGTAGCCAGATGAGGCTCTGGCAGCACCGTGACCCCAAAAGGGATACAGTGGGGTAAGAAAATGGATGGATGGAACAGATCAAAACACAACAAGCACCGACGTCTAGAAATTGCGAAAAATCTGCGAAAGTCCCACCCACCGACGTAGCCGGATGGACAGACACGCCCCCACCTGTGTAGTTTCCAGCCAATCTGAAATCTAACTGTATCAAAATTCTTCCCCAAATTTTTTTTATTATTTTTAATAAAGAAAATGTATGAGGAAAAATAAAAAAACAGGATTCCAGGAAAAATGTAAAATAGACAGCAGTGAGAAATTCTTGTTTTTTTTAGCTGCCTGGTGTGACTTTAGCCAGGATTTTTATCTAATTTTGTTGATTAGATTGTTGACTATTTTGCTTCTTGTTATTTTTATAAAATTACAGCTAAAACTTTCAGTCTTTGTTGTAGTTGTTCAACATTTATGGGGTTTCCACAGCAGAATGAATCACATTTTCCAGATGGAATTTTCTATTTTTGCATAATTTTAAGTCTAGTGTGTGAATATTACATTGAAAAATGACTAAATAAAGGTAGTGTCACATAGGAGAGGTTGTGCTGATTAAAATGAAATTAAATAAGCAAGCTGGTAGTCTTTCAAATTAAAAATACAGAGGTAAATTAAAAAATAGAGTTTTAGGCACTAGGTTTCAAAGAGTTAAAAATAAACGTTTTAAATGTAAGATTTTCCATATGATTTCATATTTTGACTTTTTGCAGATAATAAGTGGCTGGCAAATACTGTAACTAAAGAAAAAAAAGGCGATTAATCGCGATTAATGTTGTCCAGATTTGCGATTAATTAGTTAATTTTTTTAAATAGATTCCCGACCCTAGTTTAAATACTTAAAATTCAACGTTATTCTGAATTGCTATATTTACTTTCACAAACATGTTCAGTAACAGATTACAAATATCCGAGTATATCCGAGCCCTTATCTAAATCCTGAAGTAATGAATCTCCTTGAATTGATTGCAAAAAAATCAACTTAATTCGACATTTCTTCCTGTTTCTTCCAGTTTTACTGTAAGGGACTAACTGTAGCAGAAAATCAAGACCATGTATGGTGTACAACAACAAACGACATATTCTCTTTCTCTATAGAGTGACTGCTGTCTAACCTCTGGGTCACCTGAGAGGAGCATCTGACAGCATCAGTTCAGGACCATCTATACGATTTGTTTTTCTCCTTCATCAAGGTTAAATGGAACAAAACAATCATCTTAGCTCATGTGAACAAATAGGGAAAAGGTACCCCGATGTCCTACAACAAGGGTTATAAATAAGACAGAAATCCAACACTTTCTATGCAATTTTCTCAAAAAGGCAATTAAATCTCGGAAGGGAGGAAAAGAGGAGAAACCTGAAACAAATGCCTAAAAGCCCTTCTGCCAAAACCTCAGATGCAGGGACACCGGTTCCTTGTTCTCTGAACAGAGAGAGTTTCAATTACATGCAGTTTGCCCTTGGTTGGGCTATTTCAATATTTTATGTTGATACATTACCACTGCACCACGCCTTCATTCATTTTCATTCAAAGGAAGGAGCTTTGAGCAGAAATAGGCGCTCTATCAAGCTGTGCTGTGTGTTATATTATTGTGTCTGTCTCAAAAGAAAATAGATCATAGAGAAGACAGACTGCCTAATACATAAATGAGAAATAAACAATTACTTTTCACATGGATTCCCGCAAAGCTAAAAAAAAACGGCGTTGAGATTACTGTGGCATGGCGTGCACAGAATGAGTGACACGTCTTGTGAATGTTAGCATGTAATTGGTTCAACCAAATGCATGTCCCTGATATATTATGAGGGTGTTTTCCCTTTTGTTTTGCATAATACGGAGTATCTGACACAATGCTCATAACGGCAGATGATGAGGAAAGACATTTACAGTCCACTGGGGACAACTTTGAATGGATGTTACCTAGGTTTACCCGAGAGGTCACCACACACCTGTGCCATATACAACTTTCTCAGACAATGTGACATTTTCATGCACAGGCCACTTGACAGGCAATGACAGATATGTGAGTACATACCTCTTGTGACCTTTATATCGCACTCAAAGATTCGCTTTGAGAATTTTAACGTCTTGAATTTTCTTGGGGGGGAAAGGCCACAGAGAAAGTTTGTTCCTGTTTTCTCGAGGCTCCCTACTAAAGGTTTTCATGGAGCTCCTTGGTAGGGACGGCTGCAAGACTGATTGGCTACTGGGTTTTTATTGGGCACTAATGATCCAGGTGTTGAGGAACACAAGCATCCGGCTTTGTCTTTATTTTTGGTTTATGGCACAGCTGTTTCTGCTGTTCTCGTCAAGACATACGAAGCGGGGGATAAAGAACATTCTGGAAGAACCTATTCTCATGTTCTCAGAGCACTGGGAAGAGATGGGGGTGAGGATAAGGTCAAGATGCCTCCGAGGAGGTTTTTACGAGCAGTCAGACATCATCCTTCATCTGTGAAAAGTTTGTGGCTCATGCCATCAATTGGCTCATTAAAAATATTGCATGGCGCCCTCCCACACCGGCACCTTGTGCAGGAGTAACGCGTCCTCTAGAAACATTAAAGGAACATGTGGCAGGTCCAGTGGAGTGCCACTCTCATCATTGTAATGCATCTCTGTTCTTTTAATTAAGGGATAATGTCCAATTTCATGACGTTTAGGAGGTTATAACATCCATTAGCCTGCAACAGATGCTGTGACTGAATAGCTAACCATCCTCAAACAGAGCCACATGGGTCCTCCTGGAAGCCAAAAAGCCACCCTGTCCAGCATTTAATGATTCTTCGCTTCCGCCTTATCTTCTCTGGAAACTTAGAAGATTTTTTTGTCTCCTGTTCTTTGCGCATCTCCTGCTTATTGCTGCCTCACAGCAAAAATGATGTAGAGATTTAAAGAATATCACTATTGAACTTTAAACAGCTTATGGCCATGGAACATAAAACTGGCATTTAAAATTTGTGATTGCAATTAAACAAAAGTTATTGCGATGAGAATGTCAAAAGCAGCTCTAATCACTTTTATTGTGCCTCTTAATTATTGCTTTGCACTTTTTTCCTCACCACAGTCAAATGCTTTCTGGGTGCATAATTTCAACCTTTAGCTTCTCGTTTCACCCAACAGCAAGATGAGCAGTCTACTTGCTAACTCTTCCATTCCACTAAAGCGAATTGGTCAAAGCTTGTCTGCTTTGGGCCAACAGCCAGACCTCCTGACAGAGGTGATCCCAATTTTCAAACAAATACCTTTCCAGCTAGTGGTTAAGCCACAGTGGAACCATACTACGAAGTATTACGAAGTCCAATACTATAGCAGTACTGAAAATCGTTTCGGGATTACTTAATCTGTAAACAAGGCATGCCCAAAGTGTGGAACCCATTGCATTTGTAACCAGGTCATAGGCTCCTGTCATTAAATCAATCATATTTAGCACCCAAAATCTTGTTGTGTACATTTTCTTGATCTATTGTAAAAGTGTTCTTTTAATTATGATTATGCCGTTTTTAGCAAAAATCAAAAAACCTGTTTCATTTTCTAGGACATCGTTAAGGCAGAGCAGTAGATGTTCATCAGTAGTTGTTTTACGTAAAGTGAGCCTGCACTTATTTCTCCGCTGCTAGCTTACAGCCCCTCACAACCAATGCTAACATTAGCGATGCAACGAAAATGATTAACTAAATCACAGCCATCACACCGTTCAGTTATGAGCCGGATGCAAGCTCAGATGAGGAATACGAAGACATTAAAGAATCTATTTGTTTGTAAGTTGATGCACCGAAATGGAGTAGATCAGGAGCTTGAATAAA
>NW_023417516.1:0-2311 GCF_002922805.2 Oryzias melastigma | reverse complement strand
CATATAATAAATCAAGAGACTGTGTCTGTTTTGAAGGAGTTCAATATCAAGAGGGACTACCCAACATGCTATGGCTACAAGCAGCTCACTAGTAATGAATGGCATTAAAAGTTGGCACTAATTTTGGTAAAAACATGTTTAGATTTATTTGTTTTCTCTGTGAGGAAATTCAATTGCAATATAATATTGATGAAAATAGTTTATTTGTTCACCTTTCGACACATTCCCTCAAGGATCGTCATAGCGAATCAGCTTTCACTGATTCACACAAGTGGTTTAGGAAGGGTTTTTATTTATCTGTTCCCTTTTGCGAAAACTTTGAACACCCCTGTTGTAAAATCTTCAAATTTAGGGTGACAACATCTGCAAGTTTACAAAAATCCCCTCTCCATAAGTGGACTAAAGACATCTGACAACAACCTTCCCTCCCCTTGGGGTTACACTACCACCCCGCTGTTATGGAGATGGGCTAAAATTGGCAAAAATGGCACCGGGTCGCAGGTCCAGCCTAGGAGGACAGGGGGAGTGAGATAGACTGGCCATCCCCCCCGGGCGGGGTGAGGGTCTGCTGGGCAGCTGTCCGGTAATTAGTGGCGTCCCTCGTGTTAGCCGCTGGGCATCTGTCGAAGCGGCGGCTAACAGAGCACGTGGACCCCTTCCAACCCCGAGGACGCAGTTCGGTTAGAACCATTAGGGTTTATTTAATCACTCACACCTGTAGTTAAACACACACCTGCTCACGTCCTATGATAGATGTGACGATTTACGTCAATTTGCCTCGAAACATATTTCTAAATTTAACTGAAGAAAGTACTCTAACCTCTCCTATATGAATATCTTCAATTCCTGCAAAGTTTTTCAGAGCATCAGATGGCGAAGAATATTTCTGCTATAACTCTAAATTACACAAAGGAAAAAAAGGGGAAAAATCTCCCAGAAGGACATAAAAATAGTCTCCTACTAAATGAAACAATGCTATGCACCATCAGTGCCTTCCTTCATGGTAATGCTTAGCAGTGAAACGATATAGGACAACAAAGGCGCTTTACTTTTACTGCACTTTGTGTTGCCCTGCCTCTGGCTTTCATAGAGCGGTAAGTGTTTACCACACTTGGCTGAGTAATAATCCTGCTGTACAACAAACACAACTGTACCCTGAAGATATAACTACAAAAAGGTTGTATTGGTCAAGTCTCTATTTTTTTCCGACTCCTGATTTCACACTCCCTTTTTTTGTTCTCTATGTTATACTTTCGATGCTCACGGTATCTCGATAAGAGTGGCACGAACTGCCTACAGATGCCCTTATCTCCTTCAAATTCTTCGCTTGATGCCGACACATAAATCTAATTTATCACCATTTACCAATCACCGTCGGAGGGAAGTTTTGGAAATCTGAACTTCTTTGGCTTTAACAGATTAATCAAGCTGTCTGTTTCACCTAAGGCAGCTTCTGGATTGTGGTGAAATCTCTCCACCGTGCTCTACCGCGCAATTCTTCCTCTGTTATCAGTCTCAGCTACCCCCCCTCCAACCCCTGATGCCGTCTTGCATGGTGCATCAGTCGGCCTCACTTGGATTGAGAGCCTAAGTGTCCTTGGGTGAAGGGGGTACCCGAGGAGCTAATGGTTTGCGCGCTATGACTAATGGGGAAAAAGCGTGACAAAATAAGACAAATGGTTTGCACCAACTTCATTACCTAAGTGACAGCTTGACGGTCCTGCTGTATAATATGGTATTTTTCATCTGCGACTCATTTGGAGAAAAAGGAAAATGACGGCGTGAGCGGGGACGAACTTTCCCACCACATCAAAGCGCTGCTGATTTTATACCTGCCTGAGCGGCAGAAGTAGTTGGGAAAGTTGGAAATGTTCAGCGCGCTTTGAAATGCATGTACACAGTATGCAGAGCGAATTGCGGATTTGGAGGAGAGATGCAGCACTCTGATGCATTGGAGAGTCTTCCAACATCAAACTACTAGGCAGACTGGCACCTACAGGCTACCACTGTTTATTTGCCTGTTTTTTCCATTATACATCTCTCTTAGGGGGGCACAGTAAGCATGCTGGCACATAGAGTCTATTCTCCATCTGAGGAAACATAGCCAGCTATGTCAAAACATGCAAAAATTGAAGATTCCAGGTGATTTCTTGCCCTAGAAACTTTGAAGACCAATTCTAATGAAGCACTGCAGAGGTTTTTTGTGTTTTTGACATGTTCTTGTATCATTTTTCTAATGATAGAGGACATATATAAAGAAAATGAAGATTAAAACAGCATTTATGAGTATTTCTTTATTTAAAAAAAAAAA
>NW_023417515.1:10154-13324 GCF_002922805.2 Oryzias melastigma | reverse complement strand
TTTATATGGAATAATTAGATTAAAATATAAAGCTCTGATCATAAGAATAAATAAAATATACGATCATGGGGGAGAACGTCCGATGCCTACTGTATCCGAGTCATCAACCACATTGTAATAGAAATATTTTGATTAGCATTTGTTTCTAATTTGATTTATATGTAACTTTTGATTGAGGCTCTGAACCTCTGTTGGAATGTGGGTTTCTGTGTTACACAACCCCTTGACCGGAAAGTCCCGCTTCTGTATAAGACTCTTGACCGGAAATCTCCACTCCTGTAAGACAACCCATGACCCTAAGGCATATGCAAGCAGAGAGTTTCAGTTGAAACCTATAAAAGCCAAGCATCTATTCCATTCAGGCAGAACCCTCGAAGAAAGGCGTCTCTGTACGTCTGATCCACGTACATTAAACTGAATTGTTATTAAATTTTTGTGTTTCACTTGAAAGGTTGTCTGCTCCTTCATCGGATTCCAATAATTTTCCACACCAATTTGGTGTCAGAAGTGGGATCCCGAACGTGTCTGTCGGGACGGAGGACCACGAAGGTTGGCCACCTAGATCCTGAAAGGACCGGGGTCCGTCGTTCCGATCGACCGTGACGGGATCCGTCAAAAGAACCTGGGTGGACAGAATCCGGTGAGGAGCATTCCAATTATTTTCTTCTCACATTTATTCTTCCTTTGATTATTAATTTGGGNTTGATGTTTGCTTTCACAGATACACAAATACTTTCAATATTTTATGATCGAGTAGATGGAGCGAACCACATTTCATCTGTTTGACCTAAGCTTTCTATAACACGAATTTCTGCTTGATATAAACAAAATGTGAGATATTTTTTCTCCAAACATAATGGACTCTTACAGTTTATTTTAAGTTTCTAAATGTTTGTGAATGTTTTTTATTGCTGCATAAATGCAAAAACGTTTTATTGGGTTTCTCAAGTTAAATAATCATCAAAGACAAACTGTATATTTTTGGTGATGTGCAAACTTCACGTCACTAAAATGTTACTAAAATACTGTCAATACTGTCCTTTAATGAAGAAAATAGTGAAAGAAAATGAGCATTAAATAACAAAACTGTGTTTTTAATTTTCTAACTGTGATCCAGAAGACATCGTTTTTCTTCTCTGGTCGTCTGGATCCGGTCTGCTGTCTGTCTTAAAGTCAAACATGGAGGATTCAGCTTCTATGCTCCGCAGATCTAGAACAGACATCCAGAGAGCCTCAGATCAGCTGAAACACTCATTTAAATCCACTAGATCATCTTTTGATCTATTTTTAAAGCGTTCCCAGTGATCTTTTAATCATATGTGATATTTTTGACCCCCAAAATACTGTTCTTTTCATGAACATAGTAATAGAAAAGCAGCTGTAGTTCAATAGAAGTTTTCCTTCGAGTTGTGGGCGGGACTGTTGACAAACAGCCTGCTTCATTTCCCATCATCCCTTTCTTTACACTCACTCCTGCTAGCTTACAACATTAATGATTGAACAAAAATGATCAATATCGGTTTAACTGCCACAATAAGAGTGTCAGTAATTTGTTTAATTCTTATTTGGCATATTTATGTATTTTATTTTATATATTTCTGAGGGGCGGAGCCTTTATTTGACGAAGTTACGCAGAAAACTTTTAAGAAGATGGAAAGTTAAGACACAAGTGACAAGAAGAAGAGATGTTTTAACAGTTATGAAGCTGTACGGATAAATGTTCCTTTACGTGTTTTCATTTTTGTTCATGTAATTTGTTTTATCGAAATTTGTATTTCAGTTATTTATTGGTGTGCTAGTTTGACGGTGACTAAAGAGGAATAAAGTCAACAATCTGCCGTCCTGATTCTTCACCGGAGAGAGCGATAATCAGAGTTATTTAGCTGCACAAAGATGTTCATGGAGTTATTTCTCTACAAGTGGATGCATCAGAATGGGGCGGAGCTTGGAGCTCTTAGCTCCGCCCAGTGTTTTCTGTATATCATAAACAGGATCTTTGTCCTCACTCCTGATTCACAACGATTTGAATAATTTGAATTACGAAATACTAGAAAAATGCCAAAAATATATTTAAAAAAAAACTTTTATTTATTTGCGTCAATAAAGCTCAGTCAGTTTCAGTTCTGTTTATTTTTTCATACTGAAGGAAGTTTTAGAAAAACTCCCGGACGTCGCTCTCTGCATCCGTGTTTGTCTCTTGACTGAAAGCGGCTAGCTACTTAATAGCTCCAACCTAACAAAAACAAAACAATAAACCGTATTCAGAACCTCTCTTTCGGGCAGGAAAGAACCAGCGAGGAACTGAAGCGGGACCTTCGACTTCACAGAAAAAATCTGCTGTTTACAGACAAAACCGAGTCTTCCTCGACAAAAACGGATTTCTGGAGACACCAGCTCTCACGCCGCAGGAGCCGCTCCGTGTAATGAAATGTGGCGACAAAGTCTTCAATCCAATGTTTCACAAACACAGATAATAAAGATGAAGACACGGTGGATTCACGTTTATTATTATATTCAGAAAATACCCGTTTTACGATGGTTGTGTCGTTTTATTTTGCTTTATTTAACCTTTACACAGTTCAGACTCGGCTAAAGTTAGCGGTTGATTAGCATCTACTTTGCAGTGAAAGGGGAATTTAACCACAAAGGCTAAGTTTAAACCTTTAGACTTGTTAAAATCAGTGAACTAGCGCGCCCGACCGCACGTTTTTTTCTGTCTGTGACCCGGTACCAAGTGAGCCACGGACCGATACCGGTACCGGTCAGCGGCCCGAGGGTTGGGGACCGCTGTCTTAAAGTTCACAGCAGCCCTAAAGTTGTGCTCCAAAATCTCTTTGAGCTGTCACACAGCAGTTGTAGTGTAAGTCATCCAGATAGAAGCTAACTCTTTAGCAGATAGCATTCTCTTCTGCATTGCTTGGCTGAGTCTTTACTATTTTTTTATTGGTCGAAAGGAAGTGGAGGCGGGATTTAGCATATATAGGTGTGGAAGGCCCCGCCCGTCTGACAGAATGGAAAGCGGTTTGAATAATGGCACACCTAGAGCGCAACTGAGAATGCATTACAGCGGGGGGCGCTGTTTTACATGATGAATTGACTTTTGAAACACAGAGCGTGGGATTTTACCAACCCCCAACACTGGCAGGCGGAACGTGAGGCCAACCCGGAAG
>NW_023417515.1:2312-3599 GCF_002922805.2 Oryzias melastigma | reverse complement strand
ATTTTACACAAAAACAAATGTGTGTCTTGTAATTGAAATAAAAATATCTAAAGGTGTGTGCAGGTGAGTGTTTGGTGCAGGTTACTGCCCTGATGGTGTGGCAGCCTAGGCAGCCATCACACGCATAGATGACGTGTAAGATTGTGATTGGTCCGGACCTTTAGACCACTGTCACGTGACACGGGGAATTACACAGACACTTCCGCCATAACAATGCACGGATACTTCCAGAGTAGAAAACCGAGGAGGTCGTAACATATACGTTAAAAATCTCAAAAGGAGAAGGAATATTTGCAATCAGCCGCAAAAACCTTGACAACGAAATAATCCGATGGAGAGGAATCTGACAGGCCGAGCACATCTGCTACCTACACCGGTACCACCACACGTGGCACTGAACGCGAACCGGAGCCGGGTTAGAGTGCAGGAGCTCTCCAGGTCCTAGCGCCGGCCGGTTTTAGGTAGCAGATCGGTGGTTGGAGACCCACCCGTGAGCTAGTGAGAGCAGCCGGTGAGTTAAAGGGGGGACGCGCTGTATGGAAAGGCACGTATGAGAAAAATCCGCAATTAATGCGTCAAAAAAATTGTCGGCGTCAAGCACATGTCAGATTAATGCGTTTTTAACGCGACAAATCTGACAGCCCTAATTTGAATGCATGTAAACACTGTCCGCTCTCATTGGTTTGAATGACAGGAAGGAGTTGAGTTGATTTCTGTCAAACATCACATGACTCATTAACCAACTCACGAAATGACATCATCAGATGATGACACACATTATCCAATGCGATGATGTCATACAGAGATCAAAGGCTATGACCTCAAATGACATCATGGCATGATCGCAAACATTTGATGTCATCAGAAGATCAAAGGCTGACCTCGAATGACATCATTTTTGTGGCTCAGAAAAGTTCTTATTCTTCGGAACGCGAAATTCGGTTCACTTGTTTCACTGGTTCTCAAGTCATCTAGGAGTTTCCAGCAGAGCAGAGGAAAGTTTATCATCAACTTCCAAGACTTGCAATTAAATATTCAGACTTGTTTACCAAGATCACAAAGTATGTCACATATTTCTGGAACAATGGGTTATCTTCACCAAGATGAACAAATCAATTCCCGTCCAGCCAAGACCGCCCAACCAAATAGACATATTGATCCCCAGAATGACCATCCCGTTCAGCCACTGGCCGATCTCCAAGAGGTGAAGCTGAACCTCACCCAGCAGGATTCCATCCTGTCCGAGCTGCGAACTCAGATCCTACAGGCACAGGAAAAGCAAAAACG
>NW_023417515.1:0-1591 GCF_002922805.2 Oryzias melastigma | reverse complement strand
TGTAGTTATTTAACTTGCATTATCAAAATGTCAGATGATTTTCATGATTTTATTGTATTGGGGCATCCATGGTGCAACGGTAGGGCGGTCAACTCCTCATCGGAAGATTGTGGGTTTGATTCCCGCCTTGCCCGTCCATGTGTTGAGGTGTCGGGCAAGACACTGAACCCCAGCTTGCCTCTGGTGGAAGGTTGGTGCCAGTATTCTGCAGTGGAGCCACCACCAGTGTGTGACTGTGAAGCGCTTTGGGCCTTTGAAGGAAGGTAGAAAGCGCTTTACAAGTATACACCATTTATTGTATTTTATTTAGTTTTACTTCCTTCACAATTGTTATGTAGTTGTTTAACTTGCATTATCAAAATGTCAGATGATTTTCATGATTTTATTGTATTGTATTTTATGTAACATGACCATTAAAAAGGGCTGCACGGTGGCACAGTGGTTAGCGCTCTTGCCTCACAGCGAGAAGGCCCCAGTTCGACTCCCGGACCTTTCTGTGTGGAGTTTGCATGTTCTCCCCGTGCATGCGTGGGTTTTCACCGGGGACTCCGGCTTCCTCCCACCGTCCAAAAACATGCTTCATAGGTTCATTGGTGACTCTAAATTGTCCCTAGGTGTGACTGTGAGAGTGAATGTGTGTGTGATTGAGGCCCTGTGACAGACTGGCGACCTGTCCAGGGTGTACCCCGCCTTCGCCCATCAGTAGCCGGGATAGGCTCCGGCACCCCCGCAACCCCGAAAGGGACGAAGCGGTCAGAAGAATGAATGAATGAATGAATGAATGAAAAAAAAAAAAACAATAATGCAACCACAGAGGAGCACAATCCAGTGCCTTCATGTGCCGGTCCCAAGTCCGGTTAAATGCAGAGGGTTGTTTTTTTTTCTTTGTTAAGAGTATAAAGATTGACAGGACTGGAGAGGTTGGCCATGGTTGTTTAATGTAATAAAGAACAATCCAGGAGACACAGACTGGCAGACAGGTTTTGTCTGGCTTTTATAGAAAGGGGGGCGGGAGGTTGTGTTCCAGCTGGAGAAAGCGTTTGACTGCGTCCCCCGTGGTGTCCTTTTGAGGGTTCTTTGGGACTACGGGGTCCGGGGAGCCTTACTGAGGGCTGTCCGGTCTCTGTATGACCACAGCAGGAGCTTGGTTCGTACAGCCGGCAGTAAGTCAGACCTGTTCCCAGAACATGTTGGACTCCGGCTGTGCTGCCCTTTATCACGGGATCTGTTGATAGTCTTAATAGACAGAATTTGTAGGCGGAGCCAGGGCCCGGTGGGGTTCTGGTTTGGGAACATTGTTGACGGGTACAAAAGGAGACCAAGCATTGCAGAACCACAGGGAGAAACAATGTTGTTGCAGTTTAGCTTCACCTTTCATGCATAGTCCAACAACTAAAGACACTGGTAATGGTACGCCTGCTTCAGCAGGTTGGGGTTCGATTCCCTGCAGTGTCCTGCAGAATATTTGGACTTTTAGACATGAAAAGTTGAGCACTGCAACCACAAAGTGTGAAATCAAAAGATAAACTTTTCAAATAACTGAAACTTTTTGGAGCAAATATAAATCCAAACACTAGAATAGGTAAAGCTA
>NW_023417514.1:4190-13466 GCF_002922805.2 Oryzias melastigma | reverse complement strand
GAATGAACAGGTAGACACGAAACAGACGAGCTGCAGGTACACGAATAAACTGTAAACAAGCAACTGATTATACATTATTTACAGTACCCTGCATCTCTTCACAACTTTAATAAATACACTGCCAGAAAACGAGGGTAGTAACGCGCTTTTTTACTCAGTTACATATAAAAACGTTTTATAAACACTGACCTATAATAGTTAGCCCATACTTTCAGCTATTTTCATTTATTTTGAAAATCCACAACTTAATATCAACAACAATAGGTTCAGTTCTTCATTATTTCTTTACCTTTTTGTAAAAGTTATATGGGGTTCAATTTGGGCCAAAAATATACATTTTTGACTGTATCTTGGGCTTCCATAGACATGAACACATGTTCAATAAACTTGTTCAGTAGACATCTACAGTCAACCAAAGATCATATTTTTGGCACAAATGGAACTCCATATACTAGTTATTCTAAGGTGAATACCTACAAAAGAATAATAGTTTTCATTGTAAATATTTGTTAAATTTAACAGTATTTAACAGCATTTTACAGTGTAATTGCCTACATTTGCAATATTTTTTTCTGCATGATCGGATCTTTAATATAACAATTTGAATATGTTACTTAATGCAATTACTGTCCTTTTTTGCACCCATTTTGCCTGGACTAAAATGTCATTAGCTTATGCGTAGTGTAAACTATAAATAGGATACAATTTTCATGGCCCAGATTTGAACTGTCATTGGTAATTTTGAGCCATATAAGTTATGACACTAGGGCCACATCTGATCCACATTAAACTAACCACTAATCAAGGAAGTAGTACCAAGGTCAACACAGTTGACTTTGTGCAAAAGCTTTTTAGCAACTCAAAAAAAGAGTAGAATATATGTCTATTACTTATAGTATATTTTTAAGATAAAGGGCATAATCTTTGATGGGAGGGATGGAGAATTGATGTGTGATGGTGCAACAAAGTAAGGTGTTTTTTTTTTCTTTTAAACTCTCTTTAATGTTCACTGGTGTGAGAGAGGCAATTAAGATATTTTTTTATGTTTGAGATGCAAGGACTAAATAAAAAATAATATTTCCGAGTTTGAAGTTGTCCCCTTTATGACCATCTCCAAGCCTTTTTTTAGAATATTTATCTCAATTGGGTGTGTGTGTTCACACACTGGTGTTGTTCATCAGGAGAATTGACAACGTGAAGTTTGGAGCAGCTGTATTACTATGGCAATGGCCGACATTCCCTAATAGGATCCGACACATGCAGCCGTCAAGAAACAGAATTCTTGCAGTGCAGCAATACTTTGTTCATTTTAATTACAACTAAAGGTAACACATTAAATGAAGCTTTTGAAACCACAGTAAAATGGATAAACCCACATGTTATACAACTTTGTGTGTTCTCTTTTAGATTTTTTAACGATAAATAATAAAAATATATCTCAAATCAATATAGCAAGTCAGTAGAGAACTGAAAATATAAAGTCACGTGATCAAGCAAGGCCAGCTCAATCGATGTGTTCGACAATTGTTTTTTCCGCCTTCTTATCAAGGACTACTAGTAGATTTCAGACTCAATCGAGCGGCGTGTGGAAACAAACATGGAGCAAAGTGTTGGGAAGCTTCAGGAACAGGCTCTCAAGAGGAAAGAGAGGCTCAAAGCACTGAGGGATAAAAAGCTTCACGTGAGTTTCAGGCTCGTTTCGTTTTTAATGAACCGGAAACGGCCATTTTCATTGTGAGGCTACAGAACTGCTAGCAGGAGTTAGCTCAAGGGTTAGCACAGAAGCTAGCAGCAGCTTTTGACTTCACTAAATTCATTAAGAGAGTTCACTTTTGTGTTGCTTTAAGTGTTTATTTCAAAGAAAGTGAAGTTAAAAACAATTAATATATATTGTATGTCTTACTTGCTGTCACTGGATTTGAAACTATAACAATAAACTCGCTAATTTAAGCTAAGTTAAAAAAACATGAATACTTTTATGGCTCCACATTTTGCATCGAGGGCCTCTTTGTTTATCTGTTATAGTAAAGATGGTAAAGAGCAGCAGTTTGCAGAGATAAGACATTTTTGTGGGAGGTGGTAATTTAAAAAAGTACTTACATTTGATAAAACAAAAATAATTCACATCTTAAGATAAAGAGTTACAATTTATTCCCAAGTTCTGGAGAAAAGTGTTTTATAAATTATAAATATAAGATTATATGTCTAGAAAACCGTAATAGTCAAGAACTGCAATGCAGATTTTATTCTTACAGAGAAAAAAACAACAGTATTTTCAACAGGTTTTGTATAATTGTAAATTTCAGTTTCTCATCAGCGGGTTTGCAGTGTTTGTTAAACAAATGCTATTCTGCTCCTCCTTTGTAGGTTCGTAGAAAGAGTGATTATTCTCAAAGGAAACACTATTCAATGTTCCAGTGGTTGTATCAGCGTGTAAATCAGGACTGAACAACCCTGATCCCCGGGATCTACCACCCTGCCTGTTTTTACAGCTCTCTCTGCGCTGCTTTCTGCTGATTAAAGTGTCATTCTGACTGACTGAACACACCTGAACCAGGTGGGAAACGAGCAGGGTGGTAGATCTTGGGAACCAGGTTTCCCAATCTTAGGCTGACGTACTGAGCGTGATAAAGGATTGTTTACATTCCACAAGTGTGTAGTTGTTGTCCTCCTGTACTTGACATAAAGAATGGCTGCTACAATGAATTGTTGTAACAGGTTGACCGGAAGCACCCTTAGTAAAATGAATCATTCTTTCAATTTTACTGTTTTTCCCCAGATTCTTCTTTATTTTTTTCATTTTCCTTAGTCATTTTAAACACTCTGTATGTATAAGTACTTAATGCATTTCTATGTCAATACCATCCTTCCTCTGTTTCCTTCCCAGCCCCAAAACAACATCAGTTCTTCTTGATTTAGCTGACCTCAGTGGACCTACTGGTCACGTTTCTAAAAGCTTTATGTAGGTCAGTGTCCGCTGTAATGACGCGGAAAATGGAAATGACTTATTTGACTTCCAAATTAGTGGACAACACGAAATGCAGATGTTGTTTTGGTTTTATAGGCAAACACTGACCTACATCAAGATCTGCCGAAGCAATCCACACTGTCCAAACAATATAGATGACATCATCTTTTAAGATTGGATTTTAATGTTGGCCTTCAAAAGGGATATGTCATGGGAGAATAAATATACTGTAGATGAGGCTGAGTGAGAAAAAAAAGTGTTACAGCCTTGTTGACATCAGACAAACAGTGAGAGAAGCCTATTCTATTTAAATGATCTTAGTGGTTGTGTGGTTATATTTTCTTTAGGGTCATGAACAGGAGGATGGGGAGCCAGAGAACAAAAAGGCAGCAGTGGAGGAGAGCACAGAGGACAAACACAGGTGCCCTTATATTTGTGTTTGTTTGTATTTTTAGTGTCTCATCGCTTGCATGTTATATTTTTTGCGTGTTTCCCATTAACCTTCACAACATTAGTTGTGGTTTCTTGTACTACCAAAAAAGAAGGAACTGAAACTTATCTAGAAGTGCATCATGGGGGCATTTATGTCCTCTTTTATCATCAGACCAGTGCATGTCCCAGTGCAGGTTGTGGGACTTGTGTGTTTACACTGGGCTGGACTACAGCCCGCTGCTGTTAAGCTGCTCAAATATCCTGCCGCTTGCTCAACCCTGTGTTAGTCTGGGAGGGAGCAGCCATCTTTCCTGTCCTACAGGACCTTTTTTCCATTGTTTATATTTAATGACTTTGCACTGACAGCACCTCGGGGAGTGCTGCCATTTTTTTTCCTCCAGTCCAACAAGACAGAGCTCTCTTATGATGATGAAAATAGCTGCAGGGTGTAGACACTTAAAGAGTGTCAGTTGTAGCCTTCCTCTCTGTTCTGTAGACAGTAGCACTTGGATGCAGGCAGGTGTGACTGTAATGTATCTCCTGTTTGGCATGAAAATTTAAAAGGGGATCACATTTCTTAAACTAAAAACTAAAAATGTCCCTCAGTGGGTCCTCTTTAACCCTGTCAATATTTAAAGGTCCACTCCGATGTTTTTAACATGTTCTTTTGGCATATTTCTGATGGTGGAGGACATGTATAAAGAAAATTACGCTTAGTATTTCTTTATTCAAATCATTGTGAATCAGCAGCAGACAAAAATGCAGTTTGTAAAAGAGCTCTGCAGAAACTATGCAAAAATGACACAAATTTTTAGATTGTGGCTAAAAATGGCATAATCATAACTAGAATATTACCGGTAAGGCTTTTAGAATAGATTAAACAATGATTGTAGGGGTTTTTAATATGTAAAAAACATTAATGTGTTAATTTTTATTTTTTGAAGACTGACAGATTGAAAAAAGGTCCAAAATTCTTCAAAATGGAGATTAAAATAAATGTTGTGGCCACAGAAATAATGAGCGTACAACTTGCCATGCAAAAAAAAAAAACAAAGCTCTGGGTTATATTTCACGGGGAGGACCGGACTGGTAGCTGGACAGGACTGTAAACATTCGAGTGCTGGGCTGCACCTCTTGAACAACAGTTGGCTCCAAACACGCAGACAGGGCCACACTCGGGTTGGAGCTCTGAATTCATCACAGCTTCACTTTGATGCCACAGTTTGCTTGGAAGTGGAAATGTGTAAACACACTCCAAAGGTTTGGAAGCATTAAACCAAAAGACAGAGTAGAAGAGAAACCTTTGAAGGCAGACAATTTACAACCACAGCCATTTTTTTTCTGTTACCGTTTTATGTTCCCCACAGTTTTGACATTTAAAACCGAGATGTTCTTTAATACTTAGACCGTTAGTTGATATACAGCCATTTAGATGGTTAAAAATTCAGCTTAAACATTAATGTTGTGGACCTTGTATCAAAACTTTTTTCCTCCCTTTTCTTTATAATAAATTCCCTAATATAGTTTAAGAACATGTTCTGGGTTCCTGCCAACAAAGATACATTTTTATACGTATTTATGACATTTTCTAACCTTGTCTGTGTGGAAATATTACATTTATAAACTTTTAATGCGTCTCATTTTTGTTGCTGGTTACTGTTTCATGCAAAAATCTGCATTCGTCTCACTTTCTAACTTAAATAATACAGATTTATAGATGTTTATAGATAGAAAATCATATTCATAAGTAGTTAAAGTCATTTTCCCCCCTGAGAATTGGCTCCTTTAGCCTCCAGAGCAAAGACCAGCTCAAATATTTTAACTAAGAAACAGACGTCACTCTGTTTTTTTTTCTTTTTGCCCATTCCCTTACAAGGCAGTTTTTCTGTCTGGCAGAAGGAAAGGAATGATGATATCAAGAGGGTACCTTCTTAAGCTTCAATGCAAATCCCAGCTAAGCACAGAACAGCTGATAAGTCTCTCTGTCTGTGCAAGTAGGCAATAATTTACCTCTACTGGCGTTATCTGAAGATATCGGAGCTTACAGAAGATTCCTGTGTTGAGTGGAGGTGAGAAGAATTCCTCAGCTGTTTGCTACGTTCAAATCGGAGCCCATAAACAGGTGGGACATGTTAATCAGTTGAGTTCATGGAGGATAAAAGAGGACATTGTGCTCAGCCTCTTTTTAGACATTGAGAGTGCAGCTGTGGAGGAATTGCAGATGGTCATTAAAGCTGCTCTGTCTGTGAGATGTATTTCCCTACACTGCCACCTACTGGAAGTGCAGTGAAAATGAAGACTCAAAGGTGATTGTGTTTCTGTCCCCAGAGAGCTAAAACTGAGGAATTACACCCCAGAGGATGAGGAGTTGAAAGGCAGGCAGGTGCCCAAAGCCAAACCTGCATCAGGTTAGAACTCTACAATGTTATAACTGAAAGAAACAGATGTATATTTCGGCGTTTTTATTGATAAAATTGTGTTTCCAGTGGAGGATAAGGTGAAGGATCAGTTGGAGGCGGCTAATCCAGAACCCATCATTGAAGAAGTGGTCAGTGCTGACTCTAATCTAAGCATCTCCACCTCTGTTTTTAGGAGTTTTTCATTCATTTGTTTTTTTTTTTTTTTCAGGATTTGGCAAATCTTGCTCCAAGAAAACCAGACTGGTAATTTTCTTTTTAATTTGTGGTTTTATCAAAACTTTATATTAGCAAAAGCAGTTCAGCTACATAATTTTTATATGTGACTCTTGATTTTAGGGATTTAAAGCGGGACGTGGCAAAGAAACTGGAGAAGCTGGAGAGGAGAACGCAGAGGGCGATTGCCGAGCTCATCCGTTAGTATCACGCCGTCTGTCTTTACCACAAAGCCTTCAAATGGCTGCAGAGATAATTGCATGGCTTATTGGGCTAATTACTTCCAGCCACCCACTCTATGAAGGTTTGAAGCTGTCTGATGACATTAGTGATGCGAGTCTTCAGTGTTGGATGATCTACTTCTAGAAATAGCTTCAAACTCTCAGGAGAGTGGAAAAGGCGTTAGGATGGAGTTTTCCTTTATTTATAGTGAGATGGTGATGACCTATTTTGAAGGTAATATAGAATTAAACGTATTAGTCGTTAATTAACACTTTAATTTAGAAAATCTTTACTATTTTTTTGCATCATTTGAGAAAAAAAAGTCATCAACAATTAAACATCTGAGATTGTTCTCTTCTAAAAAAACCAAACTGTAGGCGATCGACTCCGAGGCAGCGAGGAGGAGCTGGCTGGAGCGGTGGGGGCCGTCGGAGTGGAGGAGGGGGACTCGGACTGAAAACGGGGCGTTTCCCGAGGAAGACGGTGTACTCGGAGGAGGAAGAAGCAGCTGCTTTCATGCTGGGATTTCCTGTCAGGACTCGCCACAAGTCAAGAGTTATTTTATTGAGAAATGTTCTGTATATGTGTGTGTGTGATGCAGTCCAGTTGTGTTGTCGTTTTTTAACATTTTAAATAAAAAAAAAAAAAGTTTTTTCAAACTTGTGTTGAAACATTTTTGCCAAAAAGAGTAATAATTTATTTTTTAATTCATCAGTGAATATTTAGACACAAAGCACTTTTTAAAATCCATATTTATTGATAAAATTACCTGAAGATTCACTCTTTATCATTAGCGACTCCTAAGCACTCAAGGTAGTTGATGCGACATCGATGTGTTGCTACATTAAAGTCAAAAGCTAACTTTCTTTAAGCAGCTGATAAATCAATGAACAAATTGAACCCATAAACAGTATTTGGTATGAATTTCACTAGTGAACTCTATTACAAGCGTTTGAGCTGAAATGATCCGTTCCTTTCACAATAAAGTGCATCTTCAGTCAAAACTCCCGTCATCTTGAAGGAGCGTATTGCACAGCTCATGACGTAAAGGCCACCCGCTCCTTCCACAACAGATTCCTGCCACGAAAGGCAAACAATGCTAAAGAGGAACTCACAAAAACGGCACAAATCTGCGACTTAAATGTGACATAAATGAGCAGCTTGTACTTCAGCCGCTCCTACACACTACAATCTTCGGATATACATCATATTTGGGATGAAGATTACAAACTACAGGCATTTACAGCAGGATGAGTAACTCAGCATGAACTGATGTGTTGATATACTGACTAAAATGATCACTGAGAATTGTTCTGTTGGGCTGGAAGAAGAATGAGGCCTCGCATCGTTTGACTCCTGCATGCAGATTAAGAATTATGGCAACAGAAGTTCGTGATGATGGAGGAGTTTCGGCCACAGCTGCACATTTAGCCCTTGATCAGGATTGCTGCAGAGCTTTGAGGATTATTCTAGTGCCGGATGATGATCTGGCAGACTCCGGAGGATTCAGTCACACTGCCCCACGCCGGATTCGATCTTCCTGGCTGCAGGACCTAGTTCCACCTTGCACACCCTCTGGGCAAACTTTAGAGAGCACAGCGTTTCTCCCACGTTGCTCTCCAGAGCAGAAACCTTTGCAAACAAAAACACCTGGATCAACACATTGATGACCTGAGTTTAAGAAGGGCTGGAGGAGGAATCTCACCTGGACCACCATGACGGTTTTGCTGCCTTTGCCCAGAGAGTCTTGCAGTAAGTAGGTGAGGCGGGAGTTCCTGAAGGGGATGTGAGTCTGCCGAGCACGGAGAGCCTGAATGACGTCCCCCAGAGCCAGCAGGGAGCGGTTGATATTTTGGGCTTCTTTCAGCCTCTCTCCCTCTGCACCAGATTTCCACACCCTCTCTGAGCCCGCCAGGTCCACCAGGTTCAACTTGCCTGCAGAAAGAGGAGCAGTTATATCTCATTTTTCCCCTATGGAAAGAGTCTGATGCTCTGTCCGGTGAGGTGACCTGTGGTTTTGGAGCCCGTGGCGAGGTCTGTGCCCTGAACGGTGATGCACAGCAGGGCGTGGGAGCGAGAGCTGTGCTGGTTCATCTGAGTGCCAAAGGTGATCCTGTTCCGTCGAGCTGTGGCTAAAATCTTCATGAGCACAAAACCAGTGAGACAAAAGGAAGTCTTCATCCATTTTTTCACTAAATAAAAGACTCTTACCTTTTTAATGTGCTGAAAACTCTTCACCTCTATCACTCTGAGGCCGGGCACATGCAGCTGTCCCGTTCCATCCGGGTTGATCTTTATGTCCAGTTTCTCTCCATCCTTACTAAGCAGGTCTCTAAAAAGGAACAGACTTTGTGTAGATTACAGGAATCTCCCCCAAAAAACTTGATACAAAAGTTAAAAAGTACCTCAACACCTCGTTGTAGATCTCCACGGAGCTGACGGAGACGGTGTAGGACCACATGTCCTTCCTCTCCTCGATCTCATTAAAGAGATGTTTCAGAGCTCGCTGGTTGATTCCAGGGTTTTCCACGGTGCCCTGAAATTCAGCACTTTAGTACTTAAAAGATGCATATGTGAACATTTTAAATGAATGAAAATATCATATTTAATTAAATCAATGTGTAAACCCTGTACTGTATTCTTAATTACAAATATATCTATTGATGAATAGAAGTAATTATAATGTCAAGAAGATGGATCGTATTTTATTTTCTTTATTCTTAAATCAATTTATGATGTAATATTTTCACTAAAGGTTTGATACATCTATGTATTTATAAAAAAATGTTTTCTGTTTTTATTGTTTGAAATGAACCAATAAACTCAGCATTAAATATAGTGAATATGCACTGTAAGGCATAGAAAAAAAAGATATTCTCTTTTTTTTGCAAAGAAAAAAGATAAATGCATTATGGAATCTGTTTAAATTTTATTGTGATATAGGGATAATTAATTAATGTGCTAACTTGACTCCAAAATTTTGTAGTTATTCCTAAAAAAAAAACAATAATCTTTAATTTG
>NW_023417514.1:0-4185 GCF_002922805.2 Oryzias melastigma | reverse complement strand
AGTATCAATCTTTTCATAACAGTTAAACTGTGCCTTCAACCTTTGGAAATATTAACTAAATAAAATAAACATTATTATATTTTAAAACAAAAAAATATGTTTTTCATTTGTACTTGCAACTGTTCATAACATTATGAGTAAAATATAATCATCTAAACAACTTTTTCTTTCATTCATTCATTTATTTTGTCCTGTGATCCTTAAAGGGAAAAAACGGGTTTAAAAAAATGAATGAATGAATTATTAAGAAGATTAACAAAAAATGTTAAAATCAAATCAATCTTTATTCATAGAGCACTTTGTAGCTCAAAATGCTTCACAATAAAACCTTTCAAAATTTTAAAGCCAAAGAGGAAGACTAAATAATTATAATAATAAAAGTTGGTAAAATAAAAACACATTCAATGCCCGCCCATTCGACACATACTGTTAAAATGTTAAAGAATTATGTAATAAATATGTTTAAAATAATCAAGAGACAAATAAACAGTCCTGCGTTTCATTGCACTCCGTGAGCGAGCGTACCTCCATAGTGTGAGTTTTTCCAGAGCCCGTCTGCCCATATGCAAATATGCAAACATGGTATCCATCAATGCACGACGTCACAAGAGGCTCAATCTCCTGAAAGATCTTAAAAGAGCAAAAACAAATTAAAATAATAGGAGAGGTTTAAAGACATTCTGCAAAAGTATCTTCCTCCTACCTCTTCCTGAGTGGCCTGCGGTTGGAAGACCTTGTCCAGCTCAAAGATCCGACCTTTTCCTTTGCTTATCACCGTCAGAGAGGATTCATTGTTGGGATCGGTGGCTACGACCACGGACTGACCCTCCTCGTGCTGATCCTCCTTCAGCACAGGCTTCACACGACACAGAACGCGAATGTTTCCTGAAACAGCCACACGTTCTAGTCAGTGGAGGACTTTCTTCACTGAAGTCACCTCCATCGTTCTGCATGCGCACCTTTGAGCTCCACCAGCTGCTCGTGGTACTTCCTGCGCAGCGCAACCTCTTTTCTGTACTTCTCCAGGAGATCTTTGTTGGCTTCAGACATTTCATTGATGGCAGCTGCAATCTGCAAATGGAAAAGATCCTCACTCGACATGTTTGTTTACTAAGCTCAAGCTTCAGGGGGAGTTACGCACCTGCTTTTTCGCTTCATTGATGGCACTGCCATAAAAGTCTGAGAAGTTTCGAACTTGGCTCCTCAGGCTGGCGTAGTCTGTCTTCATGGAGCGTAAAGTGGGAGGGAGTGCTGTGAGACGCTTCTGCAAGCCTGGACAAAAAGATAGAGACACCTTCACCATAGTTTCCTATTGTTGCTTTAGTGAAAGTCTCCAAAAACAAAAACTTTCTGAAACTGATCTGACGACAGGCATTGATTAGGTTAGTGTACTCACTGAAGAACTGATCCTGCAGGTTCTGAAAGTGGTCGGCTGAGCAGCTGGCAGCAGCTCTCACCGCTTCTTCCTTCCTCTCCTCCAAATGTCCAATTTCTTTCAACAGTTCCTCCCTCAGTTTGGTGATTTCTCGCTCGTACGCTGCGATCTGTGAAGGTTTTAGCACAGCAGTTTGTCACTTTTACTGTTCCACTGTGTGCAGCTTCAGCTCAGCAATTAGTTCACCTGTCAATGAAATTGATCAGGGTCGCACAGTGGTTGCTTGGAAGACATTTAGTCTTGTGACCATTTCTCTTAAGAGGGGTGCTATACTTAACTCTAGTCTTCAGATTTTTAAAGTTTTAGTGGTTAATGTTAATATATACTTGAGTAGATATGTTTTTTTTTATTTAGGCACACGCTCTTTATTTAATTTATTCATTCCACCACCAGTCAAGAAGGCCCAATAGTAAAACATAAAAAGAATAAAAAGCATAAACCCAAATAAAACCATTTAAAAACAGAGATTAAAACTAAAGTGTGGAACTTAGTTGGAGAGTATTTTAAAACCAGACTGGAGAGGTAAGGAGGTGTCGTCCCTGCCAGTGACTTAAAAGTAAAAACAAGAATTTTGATAAAAATCAAGTACTGCACTGGCAGCCAGTTCAAAGAAGTTATGTGGTCAAACTTTTTTGCCCCACAAATACATCTTGCAGCTGCATTTTGGACCAGCTGCAGCCGGGCTATTGAAGTCTTTGGTAACTTAGCATATAAAGAGCTGTAATAGTTTAGTCTGGACAACACAAAGGCATGAGTGACAATTTCAAAGTTCTTTTTTTAACCTAGTCAAATGTCGCATTTGAAAAAAGCAGGACCTGGTCACTGCATTTATTTGGTGGTCAAGGTTCAGATCAGCATCACGTTTCACACCCAAGCTTGTGACTACAGACTGCTCAAAAAGGCGAAGAGAGAGGAGATCGATGTCATGATCCTTTCGACCACTAGGGGTAAACACAATTACCTCAGTTTTGTTTTCATTGAGGCCAAGAAAGTTAGCCAACATCCACAACCTGACTTCAGCAATGCAGTCGATTATTGATCTAATGGTGCGGTCAGATCCCTTACATATAGGGACACACATGTAAATCTGACAATCGTCAGCATAGAGGTGGAAATCCACCTTATGCTTCCGAAACAACGATCCTAATGGCTGCAAATAAATAGAAAACAGCAAAGGGCCCAGAACCGATCCCTGAGGGACTCCCCACTTCAGGAGGATGAGTGAGAGCCCATTTTGACATAGAAAGACCGGTCTGTAAGGTAAGACCACATCCACTGTAGAGCTTCCCCTGAAAGCCCCTCCCATTGTTCCAGCCGACCAATCAGGATCTCACGATCAACTGTGTCAAAAGCTGCAGATAGATCTAATAATATCTAATAATATCACCTGCAACTTCTACTATTAAAACATCATTAAACATTTTTAAAAGTGCGTTTTTTGTAAAGGTTCCAGGATCTCATGTGAATTTAGGAAGGTGATCCACTGTTTGTATACAATGTTCTCCAGGACTTTAGCACAAAAAGGAAGGTGGGATATTATCCTTGTTTTTTCTTCTTTTCGTTTTGTTCTACCTTGTGCTGCAGATTGCAGCTGTACTCATCAGACTTCCGGATTTGCTCCTCCAGCTGCCTGCAGCGTTCGTTCTGATCAGACAGCCTTCCAGCCAACACCTCGTTCCTCTGTCGGGCCTTATTCAGCTGCTTCACAGTTGCTGCTGATTCCACCTCCACAGTCTGAGTCACATACTGGCAGAAGGGGACAAAAATCCAAAGATATGACAAAATGAAGTTGTTATTCCACTGAAAGTCTCTATGGATGGAAAATGTCACTTCTGCTGACTGATATTCCTCTAATGCCTCTTTAAATCTCTTTGGTTTACCTTTACAACGGGCTCCTTCCCCTTCTCTCTGTCCAGCTCCAGCTGCAGCTCCCTCACTCTGTCCTCTCGTTTCCTCAGCTCCTCCGCTCTCCTCCACTCGCTCTGCTCGCTCCTTCTCTCCAGTTGTGAAAGCTGCTCGGCCCGTTGCTGCAGAGAGCTCTCCAGCTGCTGCACTCTGCTGCGCAGATTCTCGTTTTCCTGCCAGACAAAGTTAGTATGAGTGAATCTGCGCTCATCAGCACGTGCGTATGCGAGGCCGCTCACCTTGACGAGCATGTTGCTGGACTGAGACGGGATGGTGGACAGCTGCTGCAGGAGGCCCTGCGTCACGCTCAAACTCTGCTTCAAGCTCTCGTTCTCTGCTGACAGACACAGCACTCGCTTCTCTGAGTCTGTGGCGCCCTGACAAGAAACCAACCACTCAGCTACAGAATATCAATGGGACTTAAATCAAGTATCTTGTGTCAATTCCTCATCCACAGCACTATTCCTGGTTTATTTGGAGTGACAGCTTTGCTGATGACACAGACAAACCCGGACATGTGATGCAATGAGGGGCTTGAAGGACTCACTGTTGCTGTTCTCAGCCGTGACAGCTCCTCTTCACGCTCTTCAATGCAGCTCTTCAGCTCATCAATCTGAAAACATCCATTTTTATCTTATTTACTGTTATAATTCCTTCTGTTTGCTTATAAAAGAACTGGAAATCTTTCTGGAAAAACCCAATCGAGATGAATTAGCACAGCAAAGTAAATGCTTTAGCATATCCAATGTGTGAATTTAAACATTTTATGAATTACCTGCTGCTGAAAGGCTTGTATGCGTGAGTGTCTGTCTTGTTCTTTTTGCTCCAGTTGGGAGTGCAGCAGA
>NW_023417513.1:11666-13332 GCF_002922805.2 Oryzias melastigma | reverse complement strand
GCTGTCCAGCACCTGGCGGACCGTCTGCCGCTCGTCCACCATCATAGTCTTGGAGCTTTCGTCCGACATGTGGACCCTGATCACCAGCTGAGGACGACCAGGAGAACATCATCTGACCTCCTTCTCAAAAATCAGACTTTTGAGTCACCAGTATATTTCTTTAGAACTACTCATTCACTTAGAACTTCATCTTTTATAGCCGTTTGCACCAAAAATGAACTGAAAACACTCGTCTAGGAAGCAAAAAAACAGAAAGAGTTAGTAAGTATGGAGCTTATTGATGCATTAACATAGTGTTGGGCGACAGAAAAAGGTCTATAATTTTTGTTTGTTGGTTTTTATTGCTCAACGTTTGTGCAAAAAAAATGTTTTTCTACTAAGAAAGTTTTCTCAAAATGTTTCTCATTCAGTTACATCCCAGCCAGCAAAGCATGTGGGCCCCATGTGGTTCAAAAGTGGGCAGAAAATGTGGCCCCAATTGGGTTTGACCAGCTTTGACGTGCCTTCTCTTTAACTGATTTATCAAAATATGCTCCATTAGTCAAAAATAATCTGTTTGCGTTCTCCGTTACAGATAACACCTTTAAAATCTGCAGAGATCTTGGAGTGAAGATGGTCAAAGACATGTATGTAAAAGAAACTTTCACATCTTCTGAGTATCTGGAAAAACCCTTTAAGATCCCCAGATCACACTTCTTTAGATTTCTACAAATACGTACTTTTGTCTCATCGTCTTTTAAAGGTTTCCTGATATTGCCATCAGAAACTCTTCTGGACAAAATGTTCAAAACACCCCCCTGGTTTAAAGAGACTGTTGGTAAATTATATTCTTTGTTGACTAAAGAGAATATGGCTATTTTTGGAGTAACTCCCCCAAAACTTTAAATTCATCAGGGGAAAAAAATAAATTGAAAATAAATTGCCAGTATTTGTTCTTCAATTTTTCAATGTCAAATTGAAATGGACCAGTAGGCAGAAGCAGTAAAGTCCTAATTCTCTTTAAATCCCAAATCTTGAGATATCCACCAGCAAGCCAAGGAAGCCAAGCATGAGATACGTCACAGCAGAGTCTCTTAAAGTCTTACGGTTATAAATCATTACTTTTTTATTTTAAATATAACCATTAAAGGCAGCCATAAGCAGATGGTGAAAGGAGCACAGACTTTAAAAGAAAGTCTTTGGTTCAGAAATGATCTAGAAAACAGAATTGTAGTAAAACATTTGTGTTCTTTGGAATTATCTCGTCAAACTAAGAGAGGTATTAGTGTTTTTTTTTCAACTTTACAATCTATATAAAGTTAAATACGACCCATGGGAAGTGAATGAGAAAGTCTTCAAATTTCAACATTTTAAGTAGATAAACAAAAACCTTTAAATATTTTCATGGGCAATGTTTAATATAAAAAAATATGAGGTTATCTAATATTTTAGAAACATGCTAACGTGTTTGGCTAATTTGTTAATCTACTGAGTTTTTTTAATCTAATTTAGATATTAGCTTCTACTTTAGCAACATGCTAACATTTTTGACTAGTTTAGTTGACTGATGAATTTTAGGCTATTTTGGAGTTAAGCTAGTATTTAAGTAATGTGTTAACTTTTTGACTAATTTGTTATCTAGTGGGGCTTTTGAAGCTAATTTAGAGTTTAGCGTGTATTTTAGCAA
>NW_023417513.1:0-2440 GCF_002922805.2 Oryzias melastigma | reverse complement strand
GTCCTCCTTGTCACTGTCCTCCTCCTCCGCCCCGTGATCCAACTCATCGTCCGACAGCTGCTCCATCTGCAAATGCATAACCAGACAGGGATGGGTGGGGGGTGGGTGGGGGGCGCACAAGATGACTGAGTCACACCCACAATCACAGCTTATCTAAATTAAGAAAATATAAATAAAAATTAACAGCTCATCCTGACTCCACTGTCTGTTGCCATGACAACCGCTTCAGGCCTCGTGAGTGGACTTTAAATGTTGGGATTTTGATGCCTTTCCCTCACACACACACTTAAGTTCAGATTGTACAGACACGAGGAGCAGTCAAAAGGAGGAGGATCACAGCCCCCCACCCCACCTCAGACAAAGATGTGGACTGATCAGCTGATTGGGAAAAATGCAGCCTTTTTTAGGTTAAAAGGTGATGAGAGCACGCCCTCTGGTGGACAAATACGAAACTACAAAACTCCATCAACTCATGTTGAACCCTACAAAGGAAAAGGTGGAGAACAAGGGAAATGTAGTTCTAAAGAATCGACTATATGTATTTTTATGTTTCCTTTAGGGCACATGTGTCAAAGTCAAGGCCCGGGGGCCGGATCCGGCCCTCCAGATAATTCTATCCGGCCCTCCAGATTATTTTATTTCATTGTTATCTTGCGTTCATTTTTAATTTATATAACTTTGACAAATATATTTTTATGGAGTAGTAGTTCATTATTATGTTAAAAAGTTACAGTTTTAAAGTTTTAAAAATGTAGTTTTAGAGTGCTCAGTAAATGTTCATCCTGTTCAGCCCGCGACCAAAGGGGGGTTTTGGATTTTGGCCCCCTGTGTGAGTGAGTTTGACACCTGTTTTAGAGGAAACTAAGAACCAAATGATCAATATCTTCAATAAACATCCCATCAGGCATCACTCCCAGCAGTGATGTAAAATCTGTGATGAATAAACAGGTTTAACAAACTCAAACGACTGAATAAACTCACGAGAAAGCTAAACTTTATAAAAGGATGATGAAAAAGAAACAAAATCATGGAACTGAAATAAAGGAGAGAAAAACTTAAAAAATTCCTGGAAAGGACAAAAAAAGGCACAAAATTTCCTTTCGATTACAAATAAAGTGACTTGTATAATTCAATTGGAATCTTCATAAGTGATCATTTTATACCTGTTTAAAAGTCAATCCCGTCCTGTTTTTTTCCATTATTTGTGGCGTTTTGTCGCCTTTGCTCCTGAACGTTTGCAAATCCAGACGGTGAAAAGCAAAAGGTGTGAGGCGGACGCACACAAAGCAGCTGAGGGACACTTGTTGCTTTAATGACACGCTGCTGATGGACGTCTTCCTGCTCTGGCGCACTCGTCACGTTTTTTCATCTTTCGGAGAACACATCGAGATGAGCTTTCTCCCAAATGTGTTCGGGGAGCCAGAACAGGAAATGGCCTGAATGAGCAGAATTCTTCCCTTGCCCCCCTTTGATTTATCTTAAAAAGAGGAGTGTACGAGGAGCTAAAAATGAGGTCCAAACTCCCTCCGTCTTCACTGCGTCCTCCACAGAGTTCAGAAGTTAGAGGATTTCCCACAGCCGTTATCGTTTCTGCAGATGCACGCTCTCACATGTGGCTGGACGCGGGTCAGAAACATGCATTTGAGGTTTCCTGAGCATGAGAAGTATCCCTGGTGTACGGGCTTATGCAGAGCAGCTATTCTGAGATCCGCATGAACTCATCCCCCTCTGTGAGGAGCGGAGGATCTGGGGTTTTTAACCCACAAAAACTGGTTGAAGTAGGTCTGTTGTAGTTCGCCAAATAACCAGTAGGGGGCGTTTACACAGGAAAAACATTCTTTTTGACATTTTTTTTTCTTTAAAATATGAATATTTAGCAAATTATGAGCTGTACAAAATAAAAGTATACAAAAACTAAATAAAAATCTGCCTTTAAGGGCAAGGAAAGACAATTGGATGGAGAAAATCTGAGCTCCTCAGCAGCAAAACACAATTAGATCTGATAAGTATTTGAGTCCCAAAGGAAAAAAAGGAGCAGCGGTGATTCAAAAATCAATTTGTGATGCTGTCCACTCACATGTTTTAGTGCAGTGTCAAAGTCAAGACCCAGGGGGATTCTATCCAGCCCTCCAGATCCTTTTATTTTATTTTTATTAATTATCCCATGTTATCTTGTGCTTATTTCTAACTAATGTTTAAGTTGATTTATTCTGAAATAACATTCCTGGCTTTTTTATTATTAATAATTATGTTGAAAAATTAAAGTTTGAATGTTTTAAAAATGGCATTCTACTAGTTTTTTGGACTATTTTGGCATTTAATCAAAATGTTTAGGCAGTTTTGGAGTTTAGCTAATATTTCAGCTACATGTTAGCTGTCTTGGCTAATTTAGGCTTTTTTTTGTTTTTTGAGGATATTTTGAAGTTTAGCCATTTTTTTC
>NW_023417512.1:12647-13166 GCF_002922805.2 Oryzias melastigma | reverse complement strand
TGAGAGGAACCGTCGGTCGTTGGAGACGGTCTAAAGACATTTACCGGAACACAAGTTCTAATCTTATTTACTTCAGTATTGACTAAATATTTTGGCAAAGCTTATTTTTTTGAAATACTGTTTTTCTCCAGTTCATTTGTATTAAAGTCACAAGAAAACTCTCATTTAAAAACATGGTGGTGGTACCATCATGTTCTGGGCATGTTGGACTTTTGTTCTACAATATTCCTCACTATAGTGCTTCAAATGTAAATAAAAATGTTAATGAGTTTGCATTTAAAAGTGTGATGAATACCAAAATACTTTAGTTCAGTTTCTGTTTCGATGTGTGATTCTATTAGAAATCATAAAAGTAAAACATCTAAAGTTATAAAAAAGATTTAAATGAAAGGAATTCTTCATCAAAACTGTCTGAATGGTAAAAGATTTTCTTTTTACTTCAAGAAACTATAAAATATGTTTCTTAATTAACGCAAAATCTGAAAAAAGGAATAAAACAAATGTAAATAACAAACTTAT
>NW_023417512.1:11901-12631 GCF_002922805.2 Oryzias melastigma | reverse complement strand
AAACTTTATCCATAAAGCTAAAGTTTTAAATTGACCAAATGTAGAATTCTAATTTGTAAAATACAAATTCTTGTAACAAAAACTAACAAAAAAGAAAGCAGTTTTTACTTGAAAAATCATTTGGTTTTAAAGGACTTGATGAATGACTCTTTTGATTGAAGATCAATTCATTTATTCAATTCCTTCAAACAGTTAAATAACAGCAAAATTGTTCTTTTCCTGTTCTTAGGAATACATATAGGATTTCTTTGATTTAAAGAGTAAAGCTGAATAGTCATCAGAAGTTCTTCCAGACTCGGGTCAGAACCAGAACCGGTCGTTGTGCTTTAGCAGCTTCAGCTAAACTCAATAGAAGCGTTTTAGATCCTGCAGAGATAGAGCGGCTGTGTCGATCAGTCGTGTCCTGACGCAGACGGAGAGATTCTCCACTTCATGTTCTGCTGCAGCTTCCCTGAAGCTAAAACTGTCACTGAAGCACACGGAGGTGAAGCGCAGCAGAAACCAGAGCAAAGCCATCGGTTACTCAGCCAGACACCACCTGCAACCAGAAGCAGGTAGCATGAACACGTGTGGCTGGGAGCGTGTGCGCGTGTGCACGTGTGCACGTGTCTGTGTTTCTACATGTTTCTTCTGTCAGACTTTTGTACAGAAGTGGATTGGATGTTTTTAACTTTTTTTGTTTTCCACTCTCGTGTTTTTTTTAGAGATTTTTCCTTTCTATTTTTGGAAA
>NW_023417512.1:7497-10714 GCF_002922805.2 Oryzias melastigma | reverse complement strand
TTTTTCTTCCCTGAACATCATTGATATTTTAAACTAAAATAGTTGTTGACCTGCTGGACTCTCACGGAGTCGTCAACCATGTAGCACACAGACTGTTTTAAAAGACTTTTTTAGGATTTAGGTATAACTTTTTTGGTTTTTCAACATAATCTTTTCAAACTTTTACACATCATTTTTTCTGTTTTTTACTATTATTTGTATTTTTGGAGATTTTTTGCTTGTTTCGACTTAATGTTTTTTGCTTTATTTTTTTCTTTGTTTTTCGCTACTTTTTTGTATTCTTTTTTAAGTTTAGATGTTTTTGTGTTTTCTTTCTTTCGACAAAATGATAACATTTTTTATGTTTTATGCTCCAATTATTTCAGTTTTTAGAGATTTTTCGGTTTGTTTTTGACATAATGTTCTTTGTTATACTATTACTTGTTTTCTGCTGTATTTTTTTTTCTTTTTTTATATATTTTTTTCCATTTTAATATGATATTCTTTATTGCTATCATTTTATTATGTTTTTAGAATTTTTTCTGCTATATATTTTTATCACTATAATTATGTCCATTTTTAGATTTTTTTTGTTTGTTTTTTGACATATTTTTTTGATTTTGCATTTTTTTCTTTTTTACATAGTTTTTGTGTTTTGATATTATTTTTTGTTGTTAATTTTCTGCTTTTAGTGATTTTTTTTGTTTTCTGAAATAAAGTTTTTTTAAATATTTTTTCTGTTTAAAGAGATTTTTGGTTTTTGACATGTTAATTTTTCAAGCAAAAACTTACCAAATCATCCAAAGTATCATAATTGATACTATCTATATGTCAATGTGTCATAAAAATTTATATTTTTTCAAATTTTAGCGGATTCCATCATAGGGTGAAAAAACATCTCAATTTCAAAATATTATATTTATTTTACTAAAAAAGTAATAAGATGGTCCAGCTGCAGGATTTAGTGAAAACGGTTTAATCACAAAAAAACTGAACATTTTTGTTTTTAGTGACTAACCTGAGGCTGAGGCAATGCATCCTGGGATATGAGGCGACCAGATGGTGCAGTAGACGACTCCTTCATGACCCCTGAGTGTGGTCAGCGATCTGCTAAGAGATGGATCCCACTGCAGGAACAAGAACCCGACTCAGAGGACCGACAGGAAACCCAGGAACCAGCGGACTGATGTCTCACCACTTTAGCCGTGTGATCCCACGACCCGGAGACGACAAGGTTCTCCCCCCGGGTCGGACTCCAGCTCACGCTGTACACTTCCTGTGTGTGTTCTTTGGACACTCTCAGCGGAGCGTCCTGATTGGCTGTGTCCCACAGCTGCAGGCTGCCGTCTCCGCCTCCTGCCACCAGGAGGTGCTCGTTAGTCTCACTCCATGCAACGTCAAACAAGCCGTCTCCCCACTCCCAGCTGAGGAACACACAGACCCGGGTCAATGTCCAATTTAGGGACCAGAAGTGTACCTCCTCACTGAGACGAGTCCTCGGGGGGTCTCATCGAGGATGAGCAGCGTCCCACAACCTGCAAAGAAGACGAGGAAGAAGCTTCAGTGAAAACAAGTTTGAGAACCTAAGAGAAGCTGCATTTTTGGCAGCTTAAATAAAAAACATAAATCAAATATGATAAATTAAGATGAAATAAAACTTGTAAACGGAAACCACATGACTAAAGATGTGTTCAGTCATTGGCCAGGAATATTCTGTTGTTTTTGTTTGCAGGACAGTTTAACATCCAGCTGTGACTTTTTCGACGCTTTTGATCCAACCGCTCTACAACCCTGACCTGCTATCCCGTAGTACTGGGACGCCGCACACGCCACCCTGTTGGGGATGAACGGGGACAACTCCACGGCGTAGCCATGGCGGCCCGGGCTGCGAAACACCTGGATCATGGCGTGCAGCGCAGCTCGCCCTGCAGATGCATGAAGGAATCAGAGAGCAGAAACCCCTCCAAAATCCTACGGACAGAAATCAGCTGTTAAATGCTTATATGCAGCATTAATATTGAAATATCCTCAATTCATAGGTAGGATTATAAAAAGTCATTCACAATAATATATTTAATAATGATCTTTATATTAAACAATTCTTCATTTCACCTATTTAAATTATGCTTTTTTGTTTGTTTAAGGCTAAATATTAAAGGGAAAATAGACTAATTCACACCGATACATCCAGGAGAAGTTTATTTTAAAGTCAGAAAAATGAAAAAAAAACAATAAAGTGACGCTTTTACCTCAAATTAAAACTGTATTCAAGTTCATTCACATTTTCCTGATTCTAAACGACGTTTCTAAAGAGTACAGAAGGATTTGTATACATTTAGCTTTAGTATTATATAATATATTCAAATTGCTGAAAACAACATACATCGACACTCAATTAAATTAAATGAAGTTGCTGATGTGTGTGTGTGTTTTTTTTAATCGATATTTACCCAGAACTTAAATGGAAACGTTCGGTTTTACCGTCCTGTCACGTCAGTCAAAGATCAAATAATTCCACTTTCAGAGTTTTCTATGAAAATAAAGCTTTAAATTCACCTGTAAAGTTGATAAAACCTCAATAATGGACGCATTTCTCTGAAAATGAGTCTCTTTTTGACTCTCCTGATCTTCCGCCTGCGCGGCTTCCGTGTTTTGGTCAGCTGACCAAATTACCCGGATGTTCCTCTTCTAAGAGGGTTTTTTTTCTCACCACTAGAGGGCGGCGTTTCCCCAAATAAAAGCGAGTCGCAAATGAAAACACTGAACCTCATCACGAATTTGATCATTTTAAAGCAGAAGACAGTAAAAGAAAGAGGAAATGAGTCACAAATACGTGACAGCGGAGGAATTGAACTTTTTTAGACCTTATTTCATCATCTGGACAAAAACACTCGGGAACATTCCCTCAGAAATGCTGCTTTTTCCTGTTGATTTTCGCTCTCTACAGCAAGAGCATAACTGCGCATGCGCGTGCCGGCGCGGTTACCATGACAACGCGATGTTTGTGACGTCACATAGTGGTGTCATAATGATGTGCGATGACATCATTGTATGCTTCAGTTATGTCATGTTTTCCTCCCTGCAGCTTCTGATTGTAATAATGACAGTGTGTGACATCATAACAGACGTCAGGGAAACTTCTTTTGCCATAAAAAAATGTCCTGAAATTTCAAGATTCTTGAAAGCTAACCAGGCGACACCACAAGAAAAAACCTGCTCAAACCCACCAATAAAACCA
>NW_023417512.1:2106-3159 GCF_002922805.2 Oryzias melastigma | reverse complement strand
ACTTTCATTCTCCACCTTAGTTATTAAAACAGAATATCCATTTTGTCCCAAAACTACTAATAAATGCCATAATATCTCTTTCATTTAATAAAATCTCAATCACAGGATGTAAAAAAGTTTAAGTTTATTTTTGTTTTATTACGCTGATCTCACAGCTGCACAGCAGGACGACTGAGCGCTTTTTTAAATGTAATTTGTTTGTTTTATAAGCGTCTTTGAGTATCTTTCAAAAGCGCTTTATAAATAAAGTTTATTGTTACATATTTTATTAAAACATTGTTATATTTTCTAATATTGTATTTTTCTGGAATAAGGTGTAATGCTATAGCGTGATCGCCACCTAGTGGTCAAACTGAAACGTCCTCCAGGAGAAGCAGAACAATGTTTATAATGTTAATGATCTGAAGATTTTTGTTAGTTTGTCCTTTAGAGAATCCATGTAACTCTGGATGATATTGCAGTTTTTCTCCGTAGGTTTGGATCATTTCCTGAAACAAAAATGAAATTTCCATAATTCAAAGATTGTTTGGCCAAACACACTTGTACTTGTTCACAACAGAATGCCATTGCTCATTGCTTTCATCAGATTTCATTTGCATTACTACATGTCTCAAATGTGTCAGTTACATTTTTTTTGTTTTTTTGGACAAGTTCCCTGGAGTTAGCACAATAAACCAACTTTTTGCACAATTTTCAATAGCTTAGATCCTGTTGATTTAAACTGATGAGACAATTCTGAGTCAATCGGTCGTGTCATACAAAACATGTCGGCAAAACTTCATTCAGGGAGCCGTCCCATTCACAATTATTAGTACATTTTTCCAATCTAGTCAAGAACATTATGTTATGAACAATACAAAAATATTTGAAACAATTATTAGACTCAAGACAGTTGTTGATGCTGAGGTCAAATGAATACTTCACTAATGAATGAAGAGTTTTTCACATCTCCAATAGCCAATCAGCCAGTGAGTTCTAGCTCCTCACAGGTGCTGCCTCATGTGCCTATATAATTATAAATACTGGTAAATATGTCTAAATAGGCCAGGGCAA
>NW_023417512.1:0-2099 GCF_002922805.2 Oryzias melastigma | reverse complement strand
TGGTGGTGGGATAAGAGGAGGAGGAAGAGGAGCAGTGAGGACGTGTGGTGGGATAAGAGGAGGAGGAAGAGGAGCAGTGAGGATGCATGGTGGCGGGATAAGAGGAAGAGGAGCAGTGAGGATGCGTGGTGGGAGAAGAGGAAGAGGAGCACGCAGACACCATGCTGTCCCAGATGAAATACGGGCCACTACTATAGACCATGTTGTCAACCATCACCTCACAATGGCAGAGGCCGGTCGCCGAGTACAGCCTAATGTGAATCGGTCTCATCCGTTGTCCAAACCCTTCGCAGGAAAAACATGTATGTACTCAACAATCCGCTGTGATGTGGAGGAAAATCTTTGGCCAGAGAAGAGCGTCTGGATGGCCAGGAGCATCAAGATGATCACCCTGAGAGGGAGGAGACCAACAGTGACCAGTGAACCTTACACTAGAAGGCCGTTTGCAGTCCTGTAGGCTGCTTTGATTTTTTTGGGAGGGGTTAGTTTTTACATTGGACTTGCAGAGAAGAATATGCCCTTTTTGTATTGTAAATAAAAAAGTTCCAATGTTTAATGTGTACGTGTGTGAGATGTTCAACTTTGATTGATACTTTGAAATCTTTTATGCTTGCTACGTGTAGTTACCTCGACTTCTATTGTGACAAAACGTCTAAGCGGTTTGACCTGCAGAGCTCACACACTGACAAAGAGACAATGCTTTTTGAGGGCTCTGACCATCCATGTGAGTAAAAAACTTGTGGAGGAGATATGAGCGTCTGCAGGAGATCCATGGTGTTTTGCTGGAAAATCCATGGTGTTTTGACAAGACAACTAAATGAATGAGAATGAGCAAAATCATCTGAGAAGGATCCATGTTATTACGAGGGCTCTGACTCTTTAATTGGGAAAAGAATGAGCTGCTGAAGCGTGTGTGAAGAGTTTTGGAGAAGAAACTTGGTTTTACTAGAGATCTGAACTGTTTTGGAAAAGTGTAAGTTTGTTTAGCCAAATTATCTTTTATTTTAATAAATTTAATTTCTGTTTCAAGAAATGATTCAAAGCAACAGAGAAAAACTGTAAATGAGTTAATAGAAAATATAATGTTTTACTTTTTTTGCCTTTTTAATTTAAGTAATCTGCTGCAGCAGGATGATCACAAGATGTTCCTTATTTTGAAAGGAACTTTCTACAGTCAAAAATAAAGAAGTTGTTGTTTGCAGTGTAACTTTTAATTAACTTTTGAAGTGCTCTCATAATGTGTTTTAACTCTCCAGTACTGGTGGTCCAACACTAGGGGGCGATAGATTTTGAAAGATGCTCCTAAACCTTCCAGCAAGGGGAATGGTTTTTGTTTTAACTCTTCAGTACTAGTGGTCCAACACTAGGGGGCGATAGATTTTGAAAGATGCTCCTAAACCTTCCAGCGAGGGGAATGGTTTTTATTTTAACTCTCCAGTACTGGTGGTCCAACACTAGGGGGCGATAGATTTTGAAAGATGCTCCTAAACCTTCCAGCGAGGGGAATGGTTTTTGTTTTAACTCTTCAGTACTAGTGGTCCAACACTAGGGGGAGATAGATTTTGAGAGACCCTGCTAAAGCTTCCAGCAGGAAGAACGTTTTTTCCTCACATTCTCATCAGACCCCAGTGAGACGACGAGACAAAACGAGACGACACCGAAGGAGAAGTGACTTTAATGAAAATATACTGCTGTACACAATTCAGCACTTGCTCCAGATACTTGTAGATTGTTTCAAGATTTTCAAAAAGTCCGATTTTGGAGATACCGTGGTGAGTTGCAAGTTTAGTTCTGACGTTTGAATGAGCTTAGCACTCGAACAAGCTATAGTGCTAGCCGAGGAAAGTACATGTTTGCTGTAATATTTGTTTTATTTAATTTAACAGAAATACCATTTAAGAAAGCGGGATTTTATTTCTTAATTTTGAAAAGTATGAGTGTGACAGATAGTATTTTAGAATGAATGTAAGAAGGATAGCTCGAGTCGGCTAACTGCCTCGCACGTGTGTGCAGGCTGGTCCCCCCCCCCTTCAGAGAGCGAGCCGTGCTCTGGAAGATCATTTATATATTTATTGTGAATTAGTGTTGGATCCAACATG
>NW_023417511.1:0-11865 GCF_002922805.2 Oryzias melastigma | reverse complement strand
GCATAGTAATTGTGTTTTATCGAATAGCTCAAAGACGGAATCAGCACTGGCAGAATGGATTGACAGGAAGTCACAACTCATGTGTCCCGTGGAGTGTGACAGAACAATAAATAGAAGAGGACGGCCACGTATCCTTAACAAACTGACAGCAAGAACCGCCCACGTTCAGCCTGATGGGTATTCAAGTTGCTTTTAGCTTTTAACCAGACTTAACCAAATAACTCATTAAAACTTGCCCTCCAAACAGGAAGTACCCACTGGTTCCAAGAATGCATAGATATCTATTGAGAATAACCATTCTTGCTCTGGTTTTTGATTAACTTGATTCAAGTTATAATTTGAACAATGAGATGCTTCAATAAAAGTAGGTCTGATTGATAGATTCACTCAAGCCTGCTTCCTAGCGGTACAGGTTTTAGACTTTAAACAAGCGTCCTCCTGATTGATGAGAGAAACAATGACTCAGGCCGACTCGGACCAATTGCCGTTCACTGACAACGTCTGGCTCCAACACGTCCATTTTGTGGAAATAATGGCCAACCAATTTCATGATTTGGCTTCATTTCATTTGATATACATAAATAAAAACCGTATTGGCTCAAACTGACACAGACCAACCTCGAATGCTACCATATTTTTGACTCACTGGTTATGACATTTTCAAGTGGTAGGGTTTAGTGACATCATTTCCTGTTACTCAGATAAAACTTTTTTTTAATTATAGCTGGACTTGATATTGAATTTTTTTGACTTTTGGTCTTATTTGTGTTTGATGACAAACTCAAGACTTTGAGTTCCACCTCAGAGGGTAAATGTGGAGAAATATTCTGAAAGTCTAGGTCTTTGAAAACATTTTGATTGAAGTTTGTTATAATATTTCTAATATTACAGGTCAAGGAAATATAAAAAGTTTCTGGAAATGGGTTTAGGAGAGGAATTATACAATTATATGCATATTATCTTATACACGAACCAGTGGAAGAGCCCTTGTTGATGGATGGATGGAAGAATGGATGGATGGACGGACAGACAAACAATGAAGTCCCCATTTTCTGTTCCCTGAAAATACTAAATATTGCAGTTCCTCACATGACCACTAGAGGATTGTTTCAAAAGGAGGCGACTCCACATTGATTCTATAGTTAAAAATCTAATTTTCAACCAAAACTGAGCTCATTTGCAGGTAAAAACTTGTTTCAAAGTTTTAAAATCTTTATTTTCTGGCCATGATCGTTGTATGTTTGAGGGTGTCATTCAGATGATGGAACTTTGTTGAGTCGTAGGGGGGAAGCTCTTGTCATTTCAGGCTTCATCATCTTCCACCCTTTGGGCGACATCAGAGCTGATTGTCAAGTGAAATTAACAGATCAATTTTTCTCTTTTACAAAAAATAAATGCATCCTCTTGTCAGTTCACAGAAACGTAGTCGTATGTATCAGCTGTACTCATGTTTTACTTCAGAGAACTTTGAAGAGTTGTGCTGGAAAGTGCCCGTGCAGCCTTTCTCAGCTGTCTCCAGCTCGGCCCTTCTCTTATTTACTCGATCGATTCCTGCATTTCAAAGAGTTGGTTTCTCAAATGAACAAAGTGTCACTAAAGAGCACGGCCAGGATGACGAATGGAGCCGGAGCAACCGCTCCCACATGTGTGGAGTCTTTGCTCCTCGCCTTCTAACAGAGCGGCATTGACTACCACGTCATTTCAAGTCCTTTTGATATTACTATTACAACACTATGTTTATATTCATAGGGAAAAATAGAAAATTGGCAAAAAAACCATAATGCTCAGTCTTCAGGCTGGTTGATAGATCAACATGAGCATCGGCCAATAAAAATATTAAACTTGTAGCAGTAGCTCACTTCATAATAGAGACTAGACTGATGCCATCACTTGATGCTGCTTTTGCGAATTTTTCTCTTGGAATTCCTGTTTTTNTTACAATCTTAGTGCCTGTAAATGAAGATGTTGAGAACAACACTACCAACACAGAAACTACAGCCATCGGAGACCTAGAAGTAACCCAACACACGTACGACCTTACAGTAGAGTTGGACACTCATTGGGTTTTATGCAGTTCCAGTGCCAAAGTTGTTCTTTGGTTCCGATTTCGGTTCCTAATCGATGCCAATTTCAGTATTTCAGTAATAAAAATAATGCCTACATCTCAAATCAACACATTCCAGTTCCTGATTGGCTGATGTCATGTAGCCACCTGTCAAACCTTTGTGACCTGCTGTGAAATGCAGCCAGACATTCGAGAGTTGCGCGGCGCAGGCTCTCATGGTCGCCCCGTCAGTGGTTTTATATGAGCAACGGGATTGGTTACAACTTCAGAGCACTGAAGAGAGTAAAAGCGATTGACATGTCCATAGACAAATATACCTTCAATGAAACTTAGCATCGAAATCCGCCACCATTTGCAGCAGCGTGTTTCGGTTTCAGAAGAACCACGAAAATCATAACAGTTCCTACTTGGAAGAGAACTTCAGTGCCCAATCCTACCTTGTAGCCAAAAAAACACTGGTGATATTGATCACAACCCTACTAACACAGAAACTATGGCCAAACACATCTCCATCCGAGAAGCAACCCAAAGACAACCTAATATTCAAAAATCACTGGAGACGTTGGGAACAACCCTACAAACACAGAAACTACAACCATTGGAGACTTAAAAGGAACCCAAGGACAACCTCAAAGTCAAAAATCACTGAAGAGTTGGGAACAAACCTATAAACATAACCTACAACCATCGGAGACCTACCTAAAAGGAACCCATCACAAGTACGACCTTACAATGAAAAAACCACTGGAGACATTGAAGACTACCTACCAACGAATGAGGCATAAAAGAGGAATTACTGGAAAAATCAAGAGCTTTTCTCTCCAAAATTTCTGGAGTAAAAGGTAAATATCTCCTTTATCACTGTAAATGTCGAGCTGAGAATAGGAACCAGCACTGGCTTAGTGAACGCTCACTTTCCTCCCACTTCTCGCTCTTGTCCCACAGTCTTTTGTTTTCCCTTTATCTCTCTTCTCCATTTATTTTCTGCTTCACAAGCAGGGGGTCACTCGTTCTCCTCTTTCATAAAGAAGCAGTTTGCTCATCACACGGATCAAATAACTGTCTGCTGGTTTAATAAAGACATCCCGTTTCCTGTCCTTCTTTTCCCAACGTCCCGTCTGTTCCTCTGAAACCGTTAAGACCATCAGATTGATCAAACAGGGAGTGAAGCGAAGGTGGGGGCGTTGCCAAATCAATCCAACGAGTCAATTTGGGGGGGATCGAGATCACCTGCACAATAAATAACCAAGGACAAACTGGAGACGCGGCGAGGGAGAGGATGAGGATTGGCGCTCTGAAGGAGGCAGCGGGAGGACAGAGAGTTGAGCTGCAGGTCTGCATCTAACAGCACAGCGGGTCTCCGGTGGACTGAGACGGGGATTACAGGGATCCGTGGGAAATCACGCAGTTTAACACCCAGACAGAACCTCCGGATCGCCGTTCTCGGTGCTGTGTTGATGGAGAAGCCATCATCAGTCATTATCCTTAATTCTTAATAGTTTAAAGTTCCAATCCAGTCATATTTGGGTATATTTTAAAATCGTTTCTAGTGGTTTTTTAATTGTGATTATCCAGTTTTTAGCCAAAATTAAAATATATATATATAGTTTTCTAGGACATAGTTCCTGCAGAGCTGCAGAAGTTCATTACGAATTTGGTTTGAGTTGTTGGCGGAACCATTAGTGGAGAAACCCCGCCCTCCCTTCCCATCACCCATCTGTTTACACAGTCTTCTTCAAGCTTTCAGCTTCTCACAATGCTAAGCTAACCTTAGCGTTACAACAAAAATGGTGAATAATGTTGGACCTATCCAGCTTGTATTTTCTACGTCACCAATGTTATCTTTTCCCTGAATCGCAGTGATTTCACCAAAGGAATACTCCAACATTTTAAGCTAATTTTTTTTACAAACATATTGCAAATTTTCCACAAATGACTGTAAACTATTTTGTTCCTACACTCCTTTGAAACTAAAGTGAGATGCAGCCCTTTAGAGTACAGATTAGAATCACTACTGTGTTTGTTTGTAAGTCTGCCAAGAGACCCACAACTAATGAAAATACTAATAAAAATTCCACAAGTGTTTTTAAAAGACTGCCAATTTATCTAGGAATGCCCGACTCAGCAAATTGCAGCAGACTCGACCGTTTCACCTCAGAACCTGCTCACATCTGTAGCAGTGGAGAAAGTTTACATGTAATAACAGTTCGTCTTTACCCCATGTGCTATCCTAGGCATGTTTACAATTAAAGTGGGGTCATCTGGACCCCTCAAGACTTCTTTTCTCAATGATTTTTTTATCTTCACTCGTGTCTGTGGCAGACATAAAATCCTGTCCACCTTTGTCATGAAGGGGATCTCACATCAATGTGAGGGTGGGTCATCCGGACCCCATAAGAGAGCTTGAGGGTTAAAGACCCACTCCACTGAAAATGGTGTTTTTAACATGTACTGATAATAGAGGACATATAAACGCAGTGTCACACATGACATGTCATGTTATGACATTGGTCATAAAACCAAGTTAGAACCATAGAAGAAGTCTGAATAAACCGCACAAACAAGACTAATCACTTTGACATTTAGAACACTGGGCAGAAATCGTGTATTTTATTTATTTATTTATTTTTTCTATAGAGGTGTTGAATAAACCCAGTTGGGTTTCTGTGACACCGACCCATTCTCATCCTAAAGTCGTCACATATTGACGCCTAAGGACCCCATTGTGACATTTTGATGTTTTAGGTATCCCCAGTTTGCCGTTTTTTGACGTTTTGGCTGTTCATGAAATCAAGGGTCCATAATCCTTGGGATGCGTCCAGTACCGGTACCCTAACCTAGTACCGCTGCCCAACCTCTAACCTGGTACTGGTTCATGCCCGGTAGCGCATCTGGTACCAGTTCGGGTCCTGTACCGCATCTAGTTCTTCATCCGGTGATGGGTTAGTGTAGTTGGTTTGGGTACCGGTGGGCTCCGCGTCCTGGTACTGGACGTGTTCTGGTTCACGGCCCAGAGGTTGGGGACCTGCGATTTAACGAGAACAGAGAACCCCGGGCCGCGAACTGGAACCGGTCCAGTACTAGGACGCGGAGTGCACCTGTACTCTGACCCAGTACCGGTTTGCATCCGGCACTGGGTCTGATTCAGGTCTGGTACCACATCATACCGCATTTCAAGAGTCAAGCTATCTAGTTATGGCCCAGAAGGGTAGATCTTTAAAGTGGATAACAAACTTTATAAGAATCAAAAAAATATCATAAAAAAGCTCTAAAGATCTTGAAAAGTATTAAAAAAAAATAAATTCTAACAAAAAAATCCCAAAAGGTTTTCTATTAGGAGTGAAAGGGTGCATTCACACTGGACGGGTATGGATCAGCACAGACGTCAAGTTTCAAGGTTAAGACAACGTTGAGACAAAGTTAAGACAATGTAAAGACACTAGCTAGCAAGCTAGCACGCTCCGTTGCCCAGTCTTCAGCAGAGCTAATAGCAATTGCCCCTTGTGGCTAACGTCCTCCACTTGTTCCCTGCACTCCAAATAAATCACAGTATCGTCTGCAAACATGTTAATCCTCTGTAATCTCTGTCTAACCTTATCTGTAAGCCTTACAAACAGGAAGGGGCTCAGAGTGGATCCCTGGTGTACTCCACCTTGAACTCCTCTGTCACCCCTACGGCACATCTAACCACTGATCAGTACATGTTTCTGTATTTTTTATGATTCATGACAGGAAACACTTAAAAAGTAAGAAGTACTTCACACACTGGAGAGACGGTCTTCAAACCATTGGATTAGGGGGCTGCATCTTAGTTCAGCCGATATTTAATACGAATGACATTTACCTAACGTCTTGATTGCAAATAGGTCGTGATCATTTCAAGACTTTTTAGCTCCGTGATCATTTAAATAAGTCCTAATAAAGTCGTGGGTTTGCATTAGCAGGAAATGAAACGGCTTCTGTCCACACGCCAAAAATGAGGCTCCAAAGTGGATTAAACGACTCCTCGCCGAGCGTCACGCCTGATTTCTCTGCAGCTTGATGACAGCCGTCTTGTTCTTTAACTTCAACCTTTCCCCTCCAGGCTTTTTGTCCCGCGCTGCTTTCCATTTGTTCCTATTCCCAGCGTCCTTTCACTCCGTCTTGTGATCTTTGCGGTTCTCTCCTCCTCTTTTTCTTCCTTGCTTGTCGCGTTCCGGCTCCCTCGATGCTCGCTGTCACTCTTTCATGTGAAACCAGATTTTTATTTATTTTTTTATCCATTCATCTCCCTCCTGTTTCCCACTAGTCTCTCCTGTCTTTTTACTCTCTATTTTTTGTCTGTGATCCCGAATCCTTCGGGGTTCAGAATCCTCATGCTTCTGCTGACGTTTCATCTGTCGAGGAAGAACTTTTTGCTTTCAGTGTTTACATTATTTTTTTGCTTTTATGCAGACGTTGGCTTCATATGTTATAAAAGCTGCTCAGAATTTTCGTTTCATGTGTTTTTAACCATCGCTAAAGAAAAGCTTTGAGAAAACAAAACATGTTCTAAAGCTGCAGAGATGAACAAATTCTCCTAAAATGTTGGGGAGTTTAAGCGATTGTCATTACAACTTTCTTTTTTTAGTATTTGTCTTGTTTTTTATGGAAGCATATTCTATTCCATAAAAAAATCATTCTAAATTTTGTGTTTTTTGTTCTAACTATTGTTGTTTTTAATGCTTATCTTTATCAAGTTTTTTTGTGTAAATTAACACATTTTCAGTGCATTTTTTCATGTTTTCTCATGCAATTTTTTTCATCTTTTGTACAAATGTTTTTTGTGTTTTGTTTTTCATGCTACCTCTTTCTGTGTCAGTTTTTGTTGTTGTTTTTACGCTAAGTTTTGTTGTGATTTTTGTAATTTTTTATGCTAATTTTTTTCCTGTAAGTATGATGATTTTTTATGTCGTTTTCATGCTAATTTTTGCTGCATTTTTGATGAAAATTTTCTCATGATTATTTTTTTTTCATGATAATTTTTTCAGTTTTTATGCAAATTTTTATTGTTTTCTTTTTTGTACAATTTGTTCATGCTGGGTTTTTGTATTTTCTTTCTATTTTTTTGTATTTTTCATTCTATTTTTTTCATTTTTCTTTTTCTTCATTCTATTTTTTGTATTTTTCATTCTATTTCTTTTTTTGTGGTAATTTTTGTTTTAGTTTTCATGCATTTTCTTTCTGTCATGCTAATATTTTTATGTTTCATTTTGGTTTTCATGCTAATTTTTGTCATATTTTTCATGCTCTTTTTTCCTTATCATGCTAATATTTTTCTCATATTTCATACTAACTTTTCATCATTTCTGCATGCTAATTTTTTTAATTTTTTTTGTAAATTTTTTGGTCATGTCTAATTTTTTTTCAAGTGACTTTTTTTTTAGTTTTCATGCTTTTGTCATATTGTTTCAGCAAATCTTTTTCATGCTAATTTTTATTTTTTTATGCTAATTTCTTTTGTATTTTTCATGTTAATGTTTTTCTCATTTTTAACATTACTTTTTGTCATTTTTTTCTTTGCTTACTTCTTTTATAGTTTTTGCACTATAATTGTTTTCCGTATTTTGTGCTAATCTTTTTAGCATATTTGTCGCTGATTTCTTTAAGAACTACAAAAGCGAAGAACTCCATCAGGCTGGTCTCTGACCGCATCTCCACAGACGTTGATGCTACGGTCACACTGCGCTGGATGTGGGTATTTAACAGAAAACGTTTGTCATGTTCGTGTATTGTAAAGGGTGCTACCCAGACTTCACCACCAACTCCCAGTCCTTGATTAGTCAAAGTTCAACTGGTTTAACTTTCAGCTCACATTCAATGGCCGACCTACTCTTGACTTCTTGGCCAGGTCGTCCTCAAAAAAGAGATCTTGATCTCAAAAACGTTTTTTAATATCATCAAATAACTGTAAAACATATATTCACCTGTTGCTATAAACTGTACCTGCTTTGCTTGTGTATTCTTAATCATCTATGGTAGTCATGGAAACCCAACGCTGACACATCGTTGTGTAATTTCTGTAACAAAATGTCAACAATCTCACTTTGCTTTGTTTGTTTTCCAGCATTTCTCCATCTTTTGCATCTTTTAACCTTTGAATAGAAAATAGTTGCTGACTCAGACTTAGTGGATGTGATCCAGCCACCAACACGCAGTCCAAAACCCACAAAAAAAGGATGTTACTGAGGTGACCTTTTTTTGTTGCAGTGTGGAATCTGTTTGGGAGGACTCTCTTTGCTCCACACCAGCTTGTTTTCCTGAACTTTACACTAACAAGTGGACGTTTGTCACGTGTACTTGTATGATGTGGTAATACGAGATAGAGATGTTGCTAAAGTTTTGTCTGTCTGTAAAAAAAAGCAAAAAATACTTAAGAGAGTTAAGAGATTTGGGTGTGTATTAAAAGATCTTGCACTTGTCGAAAAAAATTGTCTCTGTAAAAAAGTTTGGAACTAATATACGAAATTAGTGTTTTCTATGTGTAGAAAAATTGTGTCTGTAAAAAGTTTTGTATGTCTAAGTAATTTGTGTTGTTTGTAAAACAGTATCATATAGAAAAAGATTGTAAGTTATAACAAAATTGACGTATTTCTCAAAACTGCAAGAAACACTTTTTCTACGGGACCAAAAACTGGATCCCACGCTTAGCGGGCGCCACAAGAGGTCCCGCCGCATCACAGCTCACCAAAAGTTGAGCCTGTCATGCAAAATTGTTGGATCCACCAACACATTCTCATTCCCAAGTGGAGAGCACCGGTACCCTAACCTGGTACCGAACGCGTCACCAGATGCTGTACAAGACCCGAACTGGTACCAGATGTGGTACCAGGCTGGAACCAGGTGCGAACCGGACACCTTCAGGCACCATTTTAGGGTACCAGTACTGGATGCTTCCCGAGGACCGGTTTACATCCAGTACCACATCCGGTACCACGTCACAAGGGTTGCGGACTCTTGATTTTACAAGCAGCCAGTATGTCGAAAAACGATGAGTTGAGGACACCGAAAACGTCAAAAAGTGACAAGTTGGGGATGATAATGTTTTGGATCCACAGACGTAAAATCACCAATTTCCCAAAGTCTCTTCATCCGTAGCCGATTTCACGTAGCTTCCCGCTCCACGGCGTGAATAAGACGCCGACGTCTCCTTTGATAGAGGATGATGAGCTCTAGAGCCGTGACAGAAATCTGAATATTTCTGCTGTAAATCAAAGTATTGTTCACATCAATGACTTGTTGCGTTACTTGGTTTGTGTTTATTCGCATAATTGTGACTTAATGGAAACAAATTGTGTTCTTTGGACATTTCTAGAAAATTTTGTGTTTCTGCATAACAGAAACACAGATAATGTGTGAATGTGTGTGTGACTGTAGGGCAGTTTAGGCCTTATAAGAAGGTAGTAAAGTGCTGTAAAAGTATTTACCATCTCCCTGTAAGATGACCACAGGACGTCTAAAGTAACTACCCAATGATTGTGTAATTTCCCAGCAGTCCGGTTGTACATAAGGAGCACATTATCACATGAACAGCACTAACAGAGTCCCTGTGATGTTCACAGGATTTTGAAAAATCTCTACAACACACCTGTGTATCATCTACTTACCCTTCAATGATGTCTAAGGGTTCTCTATGACCTGTCAATAGCAGCATACCCATAGACAAAAATAAACATTTTCCCACTACAGACTCACCGAGTCTACAACCTTGATATATTTCATCCAGGTTTGCCTCTTTTTTCCACCCGCAGCCCCACCCGTTACTGAAGCTTAACTGCGATAGGACCCCCCCCATCACCACCATTTCTCCTCCAGCATCATTACATAACCGGCTGCCAGTAGCACCGAGGAGGGAAAGGGCAGGCCAAGGGAAGGGGGAGGCAACCCTCCTGACCTCCCACCAAAGGGGGGAGACGCAGTGATTGAGGAGCCATCAGCTGTATGCCAGCTGCTCACCCCCCACCCCCCCATCCTCAACCACCCCTCCTCTGTCCGTCTGTCTGGCTTACTTTCCTCCACCGTGGCCTCTTTCTCTTCCTCCCATCCTCGCAGAACCCTTTTTATTTTTTTTTGCTTCAACATAAAGCCACTTCCAGTCTTGTGACAACCATCACCTAGTTATTGAAGCCCTGAGGGATCAGGAAAAGTGATAAAACTAAAGCAAGGCTTCTCCCATCCTGCTTTGTTTTATTACATCCCCTCAGGGCAGCTCTTCCTACTTTTATTTGGATTTTTTTTCTTTTTTTATCCTTAATTTTTCTGTTCTGCCCTCCTAATGAATTTCAGTCCAGATAACTCAGCTAATGCGGGTTATTTTAGAGTAAAAGGGACAAGAGAGAGCCCTACTCCTTCTCTGCACCAGGTCAGCCCCTCAATTATTCATCAGATGATGGTGCACTTTTTTTTTTCTCCTTCTGATTAGAGTTAAAACAACTCCGGGTGATTTCCTCCAGCACAGAACTGCAGGTGCACAGATGCAGTTTGGGTCAAACTCTGGCTTCTATTGGGTTCATTTTAAGCTAGCTTCCTTTTAGCTTTGGAGGTGTGGCCATTTTGGCAGGATATGACATCACCAACTCTGATTTTGTTGAAACATAACTGGTGTTGTCGAGAATTCAGAAGAATCTGTTAATCAAACCTTTTAAACATTGGACATGGGGGGCGAGTAGATGCCATCTATTTATTTTTTTTCGCAATCTTTATAGAATTTTTTTTCCGCTTTTTTTTCACATTCTTTGTGGAATTTTTTTGTTGCTTTTTTTTGGCAACATTTTTTTCATCTTTTTTTTATTTTATTTCCTTTTTAATATGAATCAGACTGGCCTCTAACATCATCTACTCATAAAAAAAACTATAAAGCTACCTGCACACCAGGCATGTGAGGTCAATAATTTCAACCTTAAATGTAAATAACTTTGAAAAGTTAAAAAAAAAAAAGTTTTGAGGGGAAGACAGGTTAAAAACTAGTGGTAAAGTTTTTATGCAAGACTCCACCCGGTGGTCATTTGGTGAACTGATCCAGTATAAGAACTAACACGAAACACTAAAATATACTGTATATTAGATAAACAACAATAATAATATTAACAACTTACACAAACTAAGTGTAAATATGTCTATAGAGTTAGAAAAGCACAAATAGATTTTATTAGTTTGCTATAGCTAGGTTACCGTACTGTACGTGGAATAGCATTAGCACTGTCTAGCGTAGCAATATGCTAATAATTCTGAAAAACTGAAGAAATTATTGGATCGTTGAGCTTCAAAGCTACAGAAAATCTGCGAAAAAATGACAAATATAGAATATGATTGCATTGTTTTGAGAAACTTAATTTGCGCTGGTAGCTAGGCTAAAAAGTAAACCATAAAACTGAACAAACACAACCAGTTAATAATCTTGTCTCTGCTCTACACTAACCTTAGACTTTGACCGCACTCTGCAGAAAGGAATGGTCATTTCATATTCTCCACATCTTAGCGTACCATTTCTTGACAGATTCGATTGGTGGAGTTTGCAGTCTCAGGCTTGGGTAACATTATTCACAAATGCCAAAGGGTCTGACATCAGTCCAAATCTAGAGTTTCATCAGTCAATAATCCATAAGGAGGGCGTGTTAAACAAAAATCAAATATTTTGTGTTGTCTCATGATGAGGCTTTGATTTGTTTCTTGGTCAAAAATGGTAATTTCATGATAAAGTATTCATTGATGTATTGTTTTTAGCTCTAGTAAGCTGGATGGGAGATGTGATCTACAGTTTCTGCTCATAGAAGATTCATCCG
>NW_023417510.1:0-14108 GCF_002922805.2 Oryzias melastigma | reverse complement strand
TGTAGCTGGCTATCAGCTTCAGCGTTTTCAGCTATTAACCTAAGCATTTTCGGCCATCAACTTTAGCCTTTTTAGCTATCAATTTACCCCTGACCTCATTGCCCCCTTTCCCCAACCTATCACCACAATAAACACATCAAAATAAACATATCATAAAACATCCATTATTCATCATTTATAACCAAACTCGTTCCAGATGAAGGCGCGTGTGTGTCAGCTCTCCTACCCAGCAGAGTGAGGTTGGTCTCCAGCCTCTGAGCCGACTCCAGCAGCAGCTCCTCTCTGTTCTCAATGCTGCTTTCTGCCATCAGCTGCCTCTTCATCCACACATCGTACTCGTCCTCCTCCAGAACCTGACCCAGAAGCACACCGCCAGTCAGGAACATCTGCCTGTGACCTGACCTACAGTCTGCCTCGGTTACAGATAGAAACAAGAACTATCGTCTGTTTTTGAACTCTAACCTGGAAGGAAAACAGTGATCCTGATGAAACCACAGCCTGTGGGTCAGTTAACGCTCAAAAACCAAAGGACAAGAAAGGAAACATCTGGGTTCTTTGATGCATTTCCATCCTGCACTGACTCTATAAGCAAGCTTACAGCTAAAAAAATATTTCTGTAAAAAATGAAAAGTTCTGTTTTTTAAATCTAAGTTATGATCAATTTTACCTTAGTCTGGGTCACCGATAGGTAACTCCAGGCCTTGAGGGCCGCAGTGCCTGCATGATTTCCAGATATCTAAGACCTACTCATCCCAGATTACCTGCTTCAGGTGTGTCCAGCCAATGAGAACATATCAGAGCAGAGTACGTTGGAAAACATGCAGCAGGCCTGGAGTTCCCTATCCCTGTTCGGAGTCAAAACTCAATTCTGATCGGCTAAAGGGTTTTTATTAGAAAACAATGATGAACATCTAAGAAAGAAGTTGTGGTCACATAGCCAGCATGTTCCTCATTTATGACGCCAGTTGGTAACAACAGAAATGTGAAACAAACGTGAACAGACGTTTATCCACGGTTTATCAAAACAGGAAGACAGCAGAAAAGACCTCTGACCTTCAAATGGTTCCATGATGGACAACATTGAGTTCATTTGAAATAATTAATATACACACATATATATAAAAGTTCTGGTGTCTCAATGGCATTTTTCATGAAACTTGCATCTCCCCTTTTCTTTTCTTCCTCCTCTCCTTTAGAAGATTTGTTCTGCTCATCTTCATCCTCACTTTGCTCTTCCTCTTAAACATATGATTCATTTTTCTCTGCACGTTCTTCTTCATTTACGTTTTCTTTGAAATCATTTGCCGCTTTATGTCACAATGTCACCATTTACTTTTTCCATCTTGAATTACATTTATATTGAATTTAAAATGACCAGTTACAAGAGCGATTAGAAGTTCATGAATCATTTATTGTCGTTTTTGTCTCATTGCACCTCCATGTAGCATGATCAGGTGAATGTTCCTGAACAAAAGATGAAACGCACCCCACTACACGCACATCCACACTGGACTTGTTTACAGACATCGCGGTCTCGTTCCTGGGTCGTCGCACCCCAACGTCTGGTTTGGGATCCCTCCCCGTCACCACCCCAACCCCCTGCCTGTCCCCGGCTCGTCATCCTCTGGTGCGTCTGTTCGGAGCGACCGCAGGTTCTCTAATGTGTTATACGGAGAAAAGTGTCCGCAAAGCTCATCTCTCCACCCAGAGCGGCGTTCCGCCTCTAATTCGTCTACCCAATCACCGCTCTGGACCATTCTGGCTTACTTTCACCCCTGCATATATACATATATATATATATATATACACACACATGCTTTTTCTTAGTTATCTGAAAAAGCAGTTGCATCCTTTTTAAAGCTTCTGTTATGTTATTTCGCCAAGCGCTACATTACGTGATTTTACATCTTTCCTCCCCTGGTAAGTCTTTCTACAGCTGATGCAGGGGTCATTAGCTGTTACCATGGTAACATATCACACTGCATTTTAAATAGTGCCCTTGTTGCGCAAATTGATTGAAACCTAAAGAAGAACAAGATTAATGTTATAATAATTAATTTAATATTAATTTCTTTTATAAATAACCGTGGTATGAGCAGGATAATGACCTTTGTGGTGGTTTCCACAAAGTGCATTGATTTGTGTTACTGGACACCTCAAAGAGCATTATCTCTTACATATAAACTTGACATAAATTAAATGCTTGATAAGTGAAATTCCCTCTGGATTTTTATTATCGAACAGGCTTCTTTTTCCCTTCCATGACTGGAGCGTCTCAAAGCAACATCTGTTAAAAATCTAGGAAATCTCAACCATAAAGATCTGATGGACATGGAAGAGTTGTAACTCTTTGCCCTACAGGGGGCGTTTGACTCAGACTGAGACTCACACACAACCTCACTGCATGAATGAAGCCAGAGGTTACCTTCTTAGCGATGCAGAGTGTGCGGAGGCCCTCCCTGGCGTAGGCGTCCAGATGCTTCTGGGTTTGCTCCCGGATGTGGCTGTAGAGCTCCTGAGCGTGTTCTGCACCTTTCAACAGGAGGAGGAACACTTGAAGCCATGGCGGTTCCAGAAATGAGTTTCACTTTTTTCAGTGTATGTACAGATTTTCTTTCACCCTCTGGACAGAAACTAAACATTATTTAGCAGCGTAAAACAATTTACCTAAAATGTATCTTAATAAACTGATCTTAAAGAAGATGAAACTTTTAACCAATATTTTACTCTGCATTTAAAAGTGTACATACCTGAGGAATGGTATATTACAAGGTCTCTTGACTTAATGTAATGTAGGGATATAAAAGACTGAATGTGGAAGGAGCGTCTTAACCATAAACTCATAAATCTAACAAACTGAGTTTTATTATCTTCATATTATTATCTTCAGTCAGAGATAGTTGAGTCACACTTCAGTCAACCAATGAGGACATCACTCCCAGAAAACAGTTTGGTTAGCAGCCACGCAGAACTTTACCAAGAAAAGACATCAGTTCCTGCAGGGAAACACGGAGGAAGCCTGTTTATGGTCTGGGCTCCAGAATCTGAGCAGCTAAATGTCAGAGCGCTCCAAGGATTAAATGGGAAAATGATCCAAAAACAGGAAGCCTCACGCAGAAGACACCATTCCTTAGAGCTGTTTGTTCTGGAGGAGTGGACCAGAACCCCGCTGACAGGAGTCTGGTCACAGAAGATTGAGTCAACAGTTGTGCAACCAAATGTGAAGAGAAGGTTTCATCACTGCGGTCCACATCCGTAAAAGGTTCTGCTCTTCTTTTGATGGTTTCAGCTTCAAGTAAGTTCTCACAGACCAATAGTGGTTCTGAAAAACCCAACAGGCTCGGTTCTAGACTAGAAAACGGTTCCTCACAGGAACGGAGAGTAACGCGTTACTCACCCCAGACTCTGCAGCTCGTCCCCGAGCTCCTCCGAGGACGCGTCGCTGTACACGCTCATGATGAAGATGATGATGATGAGGGAGGCTCAGCCGGACCGGAAGTCAGAGCTGTCAGCCAAGAACACGCCCACCACGAGACGCGGGGATCTCCGTCCGGAACCAGAACCGCGAGGGAAGACACGGACGGTTCTGCGCGTGAACTGCGACTCAAGTCTGGTCAAAGGCCAGGGGGAGGAGCTTATCTTAAGACCTCCCCCCAGCATTCCGTCAGCAGCGGTCCTCACCTGTTGTGCCTGTTTCTGTTATCATCTCTGATTGATTTTTTTCTATTTAAAAAATATATTGTTGGATCAGAATGTGTGACAACCTAAAAAATAAATAAATAAAATTGGTCATCAGCTTTTAGAGTCCAATCATCTTAAAAGCAGCCCTTAAAAATGTCATCCGAGTTTGTGGGTGGGACCATTTTGCAGAGCAACCCCACCCCTCTTCCCCTCAACTTTGCCAAGAGCTCTCTGTTTACAGCAGGGGTGTCAAACTCAATCACAGAAGGGGCGAAAATCCAAAACACACCGTCGAACAAGGTGAACATTTATTTAACAAACGAAAACCAAATAAAACTTTAAAACCGTAACTTCTTAACATAATTATGAAATAGATATATAGCATTACCTGCGATAATGCTAGTGTGAATGCTGTGAGATGAATTTGGATGCTGAAAATGCTAGTGCTGATAGCTGAAACACTGAAGCTGACAGCTGAAAACGCTGAAACTGATAGCCAGCTAAAATATCAGATAAATGCCAAATTAGCTTAAAAAATATAAAAACTTAGGTTAGCCAAAACAGCTAGTATGTAGCTGAAAAAATAGGTAAACTTCAAAATAACCTAAAAAACTGAAAAAGCCTAAATTAGCCTAAGCAGCTAGCATGTAGCTTAAATATTAGCTAAACTACAAAAAAGCCTAAAAAATCTTCGTCAATGCAAAATAATCCAAAAAGCTAGAAGAATGACAATTTTTAAAACTTTAAGCAGTAAATTTTTAACATAATTATGAATAATAAACAGACAGGAATATTATTCCAGAATAAATCAACTTAAACCTTAAATAACTTTCAATATTTTACTCTTCATAAAAATCTATTTTGTCAAAATGATACTAGTTAAAAATAAGTGCATGATAACGTCGGACCATTAATAACAAAATAAAGTGATCTGGAGGACCAGATCCGGCCCCCGGGCCATGACATGTGGTTTACACCTTCTCCCTCTAGCTTACAGCCCCTCACATCACACCCCCAACCTAACATTAGGGATGCAACAAAAATCAGAGTTATCCAGCCGTACAGTTCTGATCCAGATTCCAGCTCAGACAAGCAAAACAAAGACATTCATGGATCTATTTGTCTGACCGTGGAGGCATCAGAATGGAGCAGGGAGCTTGAGGTGCATTTTCTGTCACAAATAAGATCTTTTTCAAAATGTATTTTTTCCATCTGCTCCTGATTCACAAAGATTTGAATAAAGAAATACTCAGAAATAGAGTTTTAAGCTTAATTTTCCTTATCAGAAAAATGCAACAGAAACATGTTAAAAACACCCATAATCCCATATTCATTGGAGTGGGTCTTTAACCTGTTGTTCTGCTTAGGGTTTAGTTTAGAACCAAAAGTTTTTATTGAAACTCTGAAACTTTTCGTCCCCTTATCAAACCTCAGCTAAAGGCTTTCCTTCCTGGACGGTTCAGCAGCACTGATGGATCGTCTGTGATGTGTTTGGTTTGTTTGTGTCTCACTGGAGGCTTCTCAAAGACATCTTGTGTTAGAAAAAGCATGATAAAAACAGATGAAATTCAAAGAGCTGTTTATTGAAAAAGCATTCATGATTGAAAACATTATTCCCATAAAAACTTCTATTGCAGCGTTTGTGTTTGGTGGAGTCATAAGGCCACTTCACGCTTTCTCCTGAGAGGACGGGCTCTGATGCCTGGCGTAGAGGTCCATCAGAACCCTGCTGTCTCATCAGAACCTCCCTGGTTTTCTTCCTTGATTTAACAGGATAGGCTCCAGCAGCTTCGTGATCCCAAAAGGGACTCAGGAGTTTCGAAAATGGATAGATGGAATCTGATTTAAACAAACTTCAATATATAAAACATTTAATGGTTAGTTATTAGAAATAAAAGTTAAAAACAAACAAACAAAAGTGTTCACTTTTTGAACATTGTCCTGATCATCTTCACTTTGGCTGAAGCGCTTTAGGAAGCCCGAAGCCTCAGCTCCATGCAGCTTCACGGAGTCCAGCTCGGCGAGTAAACAGGAGCAGAGGCGGGCCGTCATCGTAACAGTCAAACAGCTGACAGCCATGTAAACACGTCCCGCCTGAGCACGCTCCGTTCCCGACGGCAGCTTCCCGTCCAGACCAGCGTACGCTTCGGTTCTGAGGGCGGGAGGCAGGAGGGTCCACCACAAACCCACGTCACCAGCACGCGTGGTCATGACACCACCTCCTCCTGGCCACGCACCAGGCCGGGGTTGTCGGCGCACACCTGCAGCCCGGCTCTGGCCTGGTTCTGGTTCCAGCGCTGCATCCTCCGGCGGTACGACTCTGAGGCTGCTTCCTGTCTTTGGTCCTCGGTCAGTAGAGTGGTGGGGTGCACGGTGTTGAACAGGGAGCGGAACAAAATCCTGTAGAGCACAAAAGTTTAGGAGCTCAGGTCCATCAACGGGATCAGCAAACAGCAGGAGGAGGAGGAGCTAACGGAAAAACTGCTGATGAAGAGGAGGCTGATGAATTCTCAGCATCAGTGAATCTGATGATGTCATCATTAGGGCTGACGCGATTCATCGATTAATCGACGACTAATCGACTATTAAAATAGTCAACGACTAATTTAATAGTTGATTAGTCGTTACTCAATATTATATTAAGTCAGAGTGTAGTAAAGCTGAAAGTTATAATGACATTCTGCTAGCTTTTTGGACTACTTTGGCATTTATTAAGGTTTTTTAGGCTATTTGGAGTTTAGCTAATATTTTTAGCTACATGTTAGCTATTTTGGCTAATTTAGGATATTTTTTTGTTTTTTAGGCAGTTTTAGAGTTTAGCTTATATTTCAGCCACATATCTACTTTGGCTAATTATGGATTTTTTTTCAGTTCTTTATGCTATTTTGGAGATTAGCTAATATTTCAGCTACATGCTAGCTGTTTTGGCTAATTTAGGCTTTTTTCAGTTTTAGGGCTAATTTGCCATTCAACTAATATTTTAGCTGACTAGCAGTTTCAGCATCTTCAGCTATCAGTACTAGCATCTTCAGTGGCCGAATTCAGCTTACAGCATTCACACTAGTATTATCACAGGGAATGCTATATATATAGTTTATTAGTTAGTTTGAAGCTAATAATAGTTAAGATGTGTGCTTTACATCCACTTTGCACATGACCCGAGTAGTTGAGTAATTGGAAAAAAATAATCGGCGATTAGTTGACTATTAAAATAATTGTTTGTGGCAGCACTAGTCACCCCCCTGACCTTGCCGTCTATGACATAGCTGCTTAAGCAACCAATAAGGTCAGTTTGTGATATTGTCCTAAACCCTCCATCGTTCTCCTGGTCCAGTTTGGGTCCTTCAGACTGAGTCTCTCCTCTCCACTGAGCTCCACAGGACTTTACTTGGAGTTGAATCAAAATATCGACTAAATCAGTGGATAAAAATTTGACCCAATTAGCATCAAATCCAAACTGCAGCAGAGTACACTTTGATGGATGTTTTTCATGAGTTAAAAAGAGACTTTTTCATGCTTTAGTTTTTAAATAATTAACTTTTTTTTAATTATTGTTTTTAGCTTTAAACAAGATAAATTCTATTTCATTTAGTTTCTTTATCTATTTATTTTTCCACATGAACTAACACATCAGTGTGTGTTTGCATGTACCTGGGCATCAGGGCCGTCACCGTGGTGACGGCACAGATGATGTAGAAGAGGGGCGTGCTCAGCTGTCGAGGCTCCACCCCCAGCAGGTTGGTGGGGTGGCTGCAGACGGTGCAGAAGGTGCTGAAGAGCAGCACAAAGGCGAAATAGGAAGCAGCGCTGAGAAACAAGACGAGCGCATGAATCCATGTCTGCAACACAGAAACACACAACTGGTTCAGATCGGGTTCTGGAGCCACTGTCCGTTACAAGAACTGCTTTGGTTCCACAGATCCTGACCAGTGTGTGGCTTTCGATGACTTGGTGCAGCAGGATGATGAAGAGAGCCGAGGTGTTGATCGGGGAGCCGAAGGACAAACTGCCAACATCCGACCCTGCCAGAGCCTGAATCAGACAGATGGAGCTGGATCAGGACCAGAGATCCAGAGATCTAGAGATGCTGAAGAATACTCACAAAATAAGGAATGAAGAAGCAAATGCAGCTTTGGTAGAAAGCATCCAGGACTGTGATCCAGAAAATGGAGGGAACGTAGACCTGTGGATCATAGAGCTGAGTCAGCCTCCCCACATGTGAAGCACATCCATCCTCCATCCATCATCCATCCATCCACCATCCATCCATCCATCCATCCATCCATCCATCCATCCATCCATCCATCCATCCATCCATCCATCCATCCATCCATCCATCCATCATCCATCATCCATCCATCCATCCATCCATCCATCCATCATCCATCCATCCATCCATCCATCCATAAATCCACTTGGTATCAAAACCTTGTTCAGGACATTACTGCTTGAATTTTTTGTGTTCATAAACTTTATAGTCTTTTAAATATTGAGTGAAATATGCTCCATAGGAAATGAATAAGAAACTCTTCAAATTTCAAATTTTAAGTAGATTATCAGCAATCTTTTAAATATATTCATGGGCTATGTTTTCATCTTTCATAGTAATTTTTAAAAAAACTTTGCAGCTTACCTAATATTTTAGCAACGTGCTAATGTTTTAATTTGTTATCTACTGAGGTTTTTATAAGCTAATGTTTTAATTTATTTTTCTACTTAGGTTTTTATAAGCTAATTTAGAGTTTTGCTTCAATTTTAGCAACATGCTAACATGTTTGATTAATTTAGTTCAATGAGGAAATTTAGGCTATTTTGGAGGTGAGCTAGTATTTAAGCAATGAGCTAGGTTTTTTTGGGGGGGCTAATTTGGAGTTAGCTCATATTTAAGCAAAACACTAAATATATATATATTTTTAAATTGGCATGTATTAAGGATTTTAAGCAGTTTTACTCCAACTTTCAGGATTCTGGCAGTGTTATACCTGGCCTGAGTGTTGCATGGGAGACATTATTGAGAAACAATGGGGTCCAAATCCTCAGAATAAAAGACTTTTAGGAACCCTGAACCAGTTGGATCGGCTCTTGAATTGAGCCAGCGGCAGCTTCAGAGCCAGATCACCTTGGAGGAGCGTGCATCCCGGTACAGCTCAGGATGCTCCAGAAGAGCGTCTGCAGCAGTGTCCTGATCCAGAACTCCGTAGACCAGAGGAGGGACGGAGGTGAAGAGCAGGTTGAAGAGGATGAGCACCCAGGAGTTGATCATGACGTTTCCGGAGAAACCACAGAAGAACTGGTACCAGAACAGCAGGTTGACGTACATCTGCAGACACACAGACACAGACGGACTTCTGTTTTCTTAAGGAATCTGTCACCAAATGAGCTCTGTCACATTTAGTCAACTTTTGAACCGGTTTGACACCAGAGCACCCAGATAATGTTCGTTCAGACCCAGCAGCCTGCAGGCTTACACTGTGGATCAGCTGGATCAGAACATGTTATATGGGGGGGACAGAAGACTTTGGTAGGGAGATAGATGAGAACAGCAGTGGAGGGCCGTTACAAATGAAGGAATCAAAAAGATGCATTTCAAACCGTTTTATTATTGTTATAAATTAAGGCCGGGAATCGATTAAAATAATGTAACTAATTAATCGCAAACTTGGAAAAAATTAATTGCGATCAATCGCAATATTATTACTTTCATTTTCGTTACACTATTCACCAACCAAAAATTATCGGCAAATAACCATACTATGAAATTACAGACAAAATTGTACATTCAAAATGTTTTTAACTAAGTTTTTGTTCACTTTAGAATTTACCTCTGTATTTTCAACTTGAAAGACTACCTGCTGCTTATTTGGTAACATTTTAATCAGCACAACCTCTCTTTTGTGACACTACCTTTATTTTGACATTTTTTCCTGTTGTATTCACACACTGGACATAAATCATGCAGAAGCATGCCCTCCTGTAACTGCCCCAGCTCTAGGTTCTGATGAGGTTTGTTCACATCATTTTCATTAACTGATAAACAACCAGATTTGTGAACTTCTCCGATTTTATAAACCGAAGAGCTGGTTTCTGTGTCCAACAGAATGACAGATTTCACTTTTCTCTCAGTGACTCCATCACTCTGTTTTCAAAAGTGAACCGGAAATTCCTCTCCTGGGTTAGAAAGGAGAAGTTCCGGTAAGGTGATGAATATGGCTTCAGAAAAGTGACAATCTGTGCAGAAAACATTTTTGTAACAAGAGGAAGTTCTCCATCATCTTCTTCTGTGCTCGTTTGAATGATCTGTCCTAACCTGAAGCTGCCACGTCGACACGAAGGACTCACCACATTCTTGTAGAAGAAGTAGAGGATCATGTTTGCGAGGCGATGGTAGCACCAGTGTCCATGAACCAGCAGCAGCTTCCTGAGGTGGTAGAACCTGGGAATGGCAAAGTCGCTGGACATCACAGCCTGGAGGAGGAGACACGAGGAGGAGGCAGGTGAGGAGATCAGGAGGACCTGAAGCAGGAGTGTCAAACTCAATCGCACAGGAGGTCTAACTCCAAAAAACACCTTAGGTCGCGGGCCGAACAGGATAAACATTTATTGAACACTCTAAAACAAAAATTTGAAAACTTAAAAAATGTAACTTCTTAACATACTCATGAACTAGATTTATAGTATTACCTGCAATAATGCTAGTGTGAATGCTGTAAGATGAATTTGGCCGCTAAAGATGCTAGTGCTGATAGCTGAAGATGCTGAAATTGATAGCTAAAAACACTAAAGCTGATAGCTGAAAACACTGAAGTTAGTAGCTGCAAACGCATAAGCTAAAATATGAGCTAAATGCCAAATTAACAACAAAAACAAAAAATAAATTAAAAAAATAGGATAGCCAAAACAGCTAGTATGTAGCTGAAAAAATAGCTAAACTTCAAAATAACCTAAAAAACAAAACAAAAAAAGCCTCAATTAGCCCAAACAGCTAGCGCGTAAATATTAGCTAAACTCAAAACCGTCTAAAAGACTCAAAAAGAAAAAGTCTAAATTAGCCAAAAAACTGAAGCTAAAAATGCTGAAGCTGATAACTGAAATCACTGAAGCTGATAGCTAAAAATGCTGAAGCTGATAGCCAGTGAAAATATTAGCTAAATGCCAATATTTTTTAGCCTAAAAAACTAAAAAAAAAAAAAACTTTGTTTAGCCGAAACAGCTAGCATGTAGCTGAAAAAAATAGCTAAACTTCAAAATTAAAAAAGCCTAAATTAGCCAAAACAGCTAGCATGTAGCTGAAATTTTAGCTAAATCCCAAAATAGCCTAAAAAAAATCTTATGCCAAAATAGTCCAAAAAGCTGTCAGAATGCCAATTTTTAAAACTTTAAAACCGTAATATTTTAAGATAATCATGAATAATAAAAAGGCAGGAATATTACTCCAGAATAAATCAACTTAAATACATTTCAATATTCTATTGTCTTTAAAACTGTACTTTGCCTAAATTACACAAGTTAGAAATAAGTGCAAGATAACGTCGGGCCATTAATCATGTTATGGTTGAAAAGTTAAAGAATGTTAAAGATTCTGTAACTTTTCAACGCCTCAGGTGTTAAAGAAAGCACATCCCCATGTGGTGGTTACCTGCATTCCCTCCTGACCGGATATGCCGATGCCCACATCTGCCACCTGGATCATGCTCACATCGTTGGCTCCATCACCTGTGCAATAAACCATGTCAGACAATCCAACACAGACTGGCACTTCACTGGATTCCAGCAGTGACCACAGTTGAGCGTGACTTTGCATAAATATCATTGTTTTTGCTTAGTAGAAAGATCTAGAAAAATACAGCCAAATCATCTGTGGTTTTGTGGCGTTACACCCCTTTTCAGTAACACTGACGACCATCATTTCTGTAACCCGACACTCATCAGTGAACAGGACGGTAGACCATGGCTGCATTGTCCAGGTCAAATGTTCTTGTACTGCAAACATTCATGGTGGTGTCTTGGTGTCAGTGGGGTCCCTATTCAGGTCAAAGTGGTGTTGTCGGTTGTGAATGGTTTGTAAACCCTAGAACCCTCACATCTGGTAAACGGTCTGCAGCTGTGTGGATTTGCTAAACCATATCTGAGGTCAGAGGTCCTTATAGGTTCTGGTCATGGTTGTGGTCCGTTTCTGGTGGAGATCCTCGCCTGGGTCTGTCACAAACTCTACAGTAGTTCTGTGTCTTGATGTAAGTCTGTTGATGACACTTTAAGACTCATCAAGTTCACCCGCAACATGTGACTGTTTACTACCACCATGAAGACACTACGAAAGGTGGAGCTGCTCGTTCAATAAGCAACGTTGTGTGTTCATGAGTGATGAACTTGGAATGACTTACTGAGAAAATCGACTTTAAATACCCGCATGATGTTGACATTGATGCCTCATTGAAAAGGTTTTTCTTTCAGAACGTTTTGGCTCCTATAAGTAAAACACTGAAACACAGTGAGAACATTATTTGGAAAACACTAAAGAGGTGTGTCTGTCACCACAATACAACCGACTCCCTATCATGAAAATCTGTTAAGTGTTTTTATGACGAGTTTTCTCTCTAACTTATTGTGGTTAGTGCACTTGTTAGTCGCATCTCACTAAACTTATCATTTATCTTTTTTTTTCAGGGTTTTTTTCTGCCGACCAGGACAGATCCTCTTTGAGACAGTCCCATAAACCTGACTGGAAACATTGGTAATGCCAATAAATACCGGCCAACTTCTGGTTTGTTTCAGACATGGAGCTTAATGTCTCTGTACCTTTAACTGAGTTCAACAGTGAACTGGAGATTAATAAAAAATAAAACTTAGTTATTGAAGAAAAAGCTTGTAGCCTCACCCACAGCCAGGGTCATGACCTCTAATTGGTCCCGGACCAGCTGGACCACCTTGCTCTTCTGCAGTGGAGTAGACCTGCAGCAGAGGACAGCCTTGCATTTGCGGCTCAGCTCCAGGAAGCTGCTCCTGAGGTCGTCTTGCAGAGCCCAGTCCAGAGTCCGACCGTCTATGGCCAGAATGAAGCCAGTGGATCCAGAAGACGGGTCTTCTCTCGGTTCACTTACACCTTCTTCTCCACATTGGACCTCCACAATGAGCTCGTTGAGTAGAGCTTCACATGCTTCCTGCAGGACCAAGGATCCACACACATCTTCATAAAACATCTAACACACAAAACACACCCCTCTGATTTTGAGAGGGTTTTCCTGGATTTTGTTTTGTAATGAAGTTGAAGCATGACATCATTTTGGTTTGTGTGCGATCTCTTTGTCTCATTTTGGATTTTCCTGTAGAATTGATTTATAGACCACTGAAAACTCATCATAGAAATGCACAATGTCAGATTCTCACCAATACACCGACACCATCAAACATGGCTGAAACTGAGGTCGACCTGCTCTGACCTTGTTATCACAGTTGGCTGTCAGCAGCTGGTCACTGGAGCGGAGAAGCTTGCAGGCGTTGGCGATGTTGATGGCCGTCTCCTGTTTGTCTCCGGTCAGGACCCACACTTTGATGCCAGCCCTCTGAAGAGCTTCGATGGTTTCTGGAACCTCCTCCTGAAGTCTGTCCACAATACCTGTGCTTCCTGCAGCACACACATAAAGGTGGAGTGGTCAGGTGACTGTAAGGCTTCTCCACAGAACGAGGAATCAGGGGTCTGGAGATTGTAAGTCCAGCAAAAAGTAAAGTTTGTTTTATCAAGTATATTTGAGTAAAAGTTTAAGTACAGCAAGTGTACTATAGACAAAGTAGTCAAAAATACTAACTGAATACTTCAGACTAAATTGGAACAAATTAAGTTCATCAATACATAGATAATATATAAAAAGTAAACTTCAAGTATACTCACTCTACAATTTTAATATTTCTAAGTATGCTTGTAGTACACTTAAATAGACTACTCTGTTAAGGGTTCCTGCAGCCCGCCGCTTCTTTGGGAGAAACTTTAACTTTACTGAAACTACTGGGATCACGATGGTCGTAGTTCACTTTCTATCTGCTCAGTTTCTTGGTGTCTTTGTGCATTTGGAGAACATCCTGATAAACAGAACAAAACTAGAAAAGTTGGTTACTCGTGATAATGCTAGTGTTGCTTTTTGTTGAAAGTAGTCTCTGAAGATACTGAAGCTTTTTAGCCTCAACAACAGGACCGGATAAAAATTGTGGAGGAGATATCAGGTATGGAAAAAATGACATATATCCTTAAACTAAAGAGATGTGAATACGATGAGCTGTGGCATAAGTGAACGACACCACCAACCCCTACAACACCAAGTGAAACATTTGCAATAGTAAATAAATAAATGTAATAAACTCCAGACCAACACTGACTCGTATTGTATACTTCATGCATTTTTTTCTTTGATATATATATATATATATATATATAT
>NW_023417509.1:209-12930 GCF_002922805.2 Oryzias melastigma | reverse complement strand
ATATTCCAAATTAAATATGTATTTAATACATCTGTAAAAACAACATAAATTAAACAAATTGGGATTTGTAGCTAACTTAGGTGTAATGCTAATTTTTATTTTTAAAAAATAATATGTCATTGTATTACCAAAAAAAAAAATGTAATGTAAATAAACATCCTGTTTATTTGTGGTTCAGAAAGCTGCAGTGTTGTTGATCTTTACCTAAACCTGATCTGGTTACTTCTGTGCTTCAAGTGTTGTGAAGTTTTTGCTTTTAGGACAGGAAATGCTTTTTAAAGTTACATTTTTGTTTAAAAAAAAAAAGTGAATCATAAAATGTATAACTTTGTTTTGGTCGAAGCTAAACCACAGAGAGATGCAGTGACTTGTTTGGGTAGTTTAAAATCACAACAACAAAAAACATTATTATTATTATATATTTTTAGCTTAAGTGAAGAGAAGAAATCTTTGTAATGTAACAAAGTTTGGTCATTTGTAGGCTTATTATTAAAATGTTTGTTTTTAAAACTTAAATCAGATTCAGCTTCAAAGTATAATTCTGTTTTCCAGGTTGTTTATTTTGATGAGCATCCATCCTCCTTTGACTTACTGCACATTTAAAAGGGGTACTGCATATAGACTAGTGAGTTTCAGTGAAAAAAGTGTAATATTCCAGAAAGATCTTCTTTGACATTTTTGCTGTAAAGAGAGGAGCAGCTGACTTCCTGGCTCGAAACAGACTCCTGTTGTCAGCTATTCTGTCAGGTTTGGAGAGGACTCATCATTGGAGGATAGTAGTGGTACTCGGCCTTAATGCTTTCAAATCGCTAACATTAAACATAAAAACATGTATTTTATAATGATTTTTTTTTTCTTTTATTGCTATGTTTTTGTACTGGATAAACATCAGTTTTTGTTTGTGGCATCACGTTGCTGCCCCCTTGTGTTTCATTTGTTTAGACCTCAAATTTGTTAAATGAAAACATTTTTTTTTTTTTTAGATGACTGGACTTGATATTGAAAAGGACCAAATCATTGAAATGGCGTGCATCATCACAGACTCTGACCTGAACATTTTGGCTGAGGTAATGCTGAGCAAAAGCAGTGATGCGGCGGCTGCCTGCTTTCCTTTAAAGTAAATTATTTTTTTCTGGAAAGGGGCCCAACCTGATCATTAACCAACCCGATCAACTGCTGGACGAGATGTCAGATTGGTGCAAAGAGCATCATGGGAAGGTAAGCCACTCTTGTTTGAACAGAAATACCCACTCTGATGAAAATTATGTGGCTGTAAGCTAGTAGGAGAACATGTAAACAGACAGATGAGGGGATGTGAGGGCGGGCTTACTCTGTGCCAATAGTTCTGCCCACAAAAAAGCTGAATTTGTAATGTAATGCTGCTCTGCAGAAACTATGTTTTAAAAAAATGACTCATAAATATGATCAAAAGACCACAGAGAATGCTTTTTAAATACATGATCAGAGTGAGAAATTTAGGAGTTTTTGCATTTCTATCTTTGTATGCGTGAAAGTTTTATTTTGTGCTGTTGTTTGTCTCAGTCAGGGCTGACCCAGGCTGTGCGAGAGAGTAAAATCTCCCTTCAACAAGCAGAATACGAGTTCCTGTCCTTCATCCGGCAGCACACCCCACCCGGACAGTGTCCCATTGCTGGTGAGTTAAGTTTTTATTTTTTTTTTTAACACTTACAATCTGCTCAGCTTTGCAGTGGCGTCTCACAGCATGCTGCTTTTCAGGTAACTCTGTGCATGCAGACAAGAAGTTCCTGGAGAAGTACATGCCTCAGTTAATGCACCACTTTCACTACAGAATAATTGATGTGAGCACCATCAAGGAGCTCTGCAGGCAAGTGTTTGTGCGATCTGTTGAAACTTCCTTATTTTGAAAACCCGTTCTGGAGCCGTTTCCTTTTTATTTATGCTCAGAAGCATGCTGCATAGATTAATGAATTTGAGCTAAATTAGTCAGAATGTATGAAGCCATGAGATATTTTAAAGTCCCAGTGGTCTTTTATATATGATTGTGCCGTTTTTAACCAAGATTAAAAAAAAAAACTGTGGTTTTCTAGGACATAGTTTCTGTAGAGCAGTAATAGTTTGTTCTGCAAGTGGAGACATGAGAATACAGAAGTGTGGCCTGCATATTAAGTATGTCACAAATCCATCCATCCATCTTCTTGTCCGCTTCTTCCCTTTCGGGGTCGCGGGGGCGCTGGAGCCTATCCCGGCTGCTGATGGGCCAAGGCGGGGTTCACCCTGGACAGGTCGCCAGTCTGTCACAGATGTCACAAGTCCCCCTTTTTTTTCCTTTGCTCCTGATTCACTGCAGTTTGAATAATTCTCAGAAATGCGATTAAAGCTTAATTATTTTGTTATATATTCTCCATCATCAGAAAAATGATGTAACTCCCCTGATTCAGGCAAGAGACGGTTCAAAAACAGACACATCGACCCTGAAAGGCTGGGATTAGACGTCCTCTCTGTTAAAGTTCAGCAAAATAATCAATTGTAACGGTGTAACCTTTAACAAAGTCTCAGAGTCTAAGAGGAAGTTAATGTTCATTCGTTTTGCTCTGCAAACATTTTTAGACGGTGGTTTCCAGAAGAATACAAACTGGTGCCTTATAAGAAAGCCTCCCACAGGTAAGTGAGAACAAACAAACTCATCTATTTTCATGTATTGTAAAAAAAAGAGAGAAATAAAGTGGGGTTGTACTTACTGTGTAGTATTTGAATTACTAGTACGTAAACATAGTATTTTAGGCTGAAAATACTTCATATATATATATATGGTCTGTCAATGTTAACTCATGCAATTAATGAAAAAAAATGAACGCATTAATATTTATTAACATAAATTAATTATACTTTGCGAAGTATATATATTAATTATACTTCCCGTCGGAGGATCGTACTTCCACTGCATGCATTCATTTCCGAAAATGCACATTTTGTCGGCCTTTATCCCACTTGAACCATGGTCACTTCCAAGGAAATTAAATATTCAAACAACTTTTAGTACTTTATTCCTGTAATTTTTCTTTTGGTTGAGGTCGCTTTGTCCCAAAAAGCGGAATATTTTATACTTGGTGTGTCCCGTTGTCATGGTAACACAACATAGGGAGAAAAAAAAAGAAAAGAAAAAAAAACAAGGATTATCAAGAACATGTTAAAAAAAGGTAGCAGAACAAGAATAAATATTCTAGTAAACATAATGACCGAGTAATAACCGTTTATGTCGCAATAGACGTCTATGGGGTTTCAGCTACTTGGAGCCAGCAGGTACTTCCTGTTTGGAACGTGAAGGAGGAGGGGTCACTCAGTCCAGTTCTCATGTATAATCGAGACTGCAGGTGATAGAAACTCCTCATTTCAATATTCATGACAGCTGCAGAATTACTGACTATAAATAATCTTTTTCTTTTTAAGTTATCAAAGATGAACTTCAGCATTTCAATCACACCTGCTCTGATTTTAGTCGAGGAGTTTCTGCTGGATTCAGTTCTGTACTTTGAACTTTCATCTTCTGCTTCCCTCAGAAATGTCATCTGCTTATATTATCTATTTTAAGACGACTTTTAGTTGGCACATAGATGACCTCACTTTCAAAACCAAAATAATCTGCTGCACAGAGGAGAAGTTTGTGGTTAACTCTGACCGTAAGACATCCACGCTCATCTCTTACTGAGTCTTTCTGTAACTTTTTCCTGAACTGTTGTTTTCATTCTCCTCAATCATCTCCTCATAAAGACGAGCTGTTAGAAACCGTGACATTCTCTGTTCTTCTTCCTGTCAGTCTTCCAGATCCAGTCATGCGTTCGTCTTCTTCATCTCCTCTGTCACTTGAACATGAGACTGTAGGAGTTGTTTCAATTCAGGAGGATTTCCGTCTGTCTGACCTCATGCTGACCCCACAGATCTGATCTCTCAGACTCACAACTCTCTTTAATATTTCAACCTGTAAATGATGTCTTTGTAGTGGACAAACAAAGGTTTCCTTACAGACCCATTCTGATGAAGATTCTGTTATTAACATGTTCTTGGAGTATTTTTCTTTTCTCTAAGATTCGGATCCCCATAACAATGATAATAATAGCTCACTTGTACTCCACTGTTGACCAAACCAACAAACTCTTGATTCTCTTGAGAGTGAGAGATTAAAAGTGAAGAATGAAATATTCTGACCTCCAGACGTCACTCTCACCTGTACACGTTCACATGCTTAAACTACACAGAATGGAACTGTAGGAGATTCAAGACGGCTGAAATAAGAGCAGAAATTCAAATGAAATTCAATATATTGTGTACAACGGCTACTTTTAAATCAAAGAATATTACAAACTGAAGGATTAAAAACAATATGTTCTATAGGTAGCATTTTCCTCTAGATCAGCCAATACTGCCCCAAGTGACCAGCATGTGGAACTGCATTTTTTCCACTAAATAAAGTTAAAGTAATTAGGTTTCCCTGTCTATTCCAGTGGTCCCCAACCCCCAGTACCGGTCTGTGGGTCACTCGGTACCGGGCCGCAGACAAGAAAATAAAATACATGCGCTAATTTAGATTAGATTTCTGATCCTGAAATAAGTTTTATTTTGGAAAACTGACAAATTCTGTTCACAACATTTGTCGTGGTCACATGACTGAAAGCAGCTACCCAGAATGCTAAGCTAATAGTCCAAAGCTAAAATGCTAACAAAACCCAAACAATAAAACACATGTTCTTCGAGGAGTAAAGAGTCAGTGAGGAAATCGAAGAAGAGCCTTCGACTTCAAAGAACAATAAAGTCGCTGTTTACAGACAAAACTGAGAGTCTTCCTCGACACACTGAATTATGGAGACTTTTTATTCTGAAAATAGATTTTCAGAAACCAGAAGCTTAAAAATGCTAACTTAATAATGTCCTTGAAATGTAGTCAAATTTAAACCGGTCCATGGCCTGAAAAAGGTCTATTCCATTCAAGTCTTTAACTCATCTGTTCTTTACATTTACATTAAGAAGAGCTTTAGTGCATTAAGTTTTGACTTCCCTCTTAGTTTGCACCCAGTTGTCTTTAAAAGTCCTTTAGTTAATTTGCTGAAATGTATATTTTACAACAGGGTGGCTGTAGATCCTTAGAAAACATTGGAAAGTCTTCATTTTTAAGACCTTAAAAAACTGAATTATCTTAAATTCTTGTCAATTGTCTTATATGTTTTCTTGTCAATATGATGTGACTTCCTGTCACTAAAAAAACCTTTCCAGGATGTGCTGTCATAAGGTCATAAACTGGTCATAAATCATTTAACCTCAGCTAAACGACAATATACAAATTATTGGAGAAATAATTTTGTTCATCTGGTCTTAAATTAGATTTAATTGTTCCTATAAAAGTCTTAGAAATCCTTAAATTGAACTTCTGTCAGTCTGTAGACAACCTGTTCAATAATAAGTCAAATATAAATCCACCACAAGCAGATTCCAATCTTCAATTTTTCTACAAACTCTCGTCTTCGTGCCATCTTGAAGTGAAACTGTTTTAATTTTTTTTCCCTGCAGAGCTTTAGACGACATCCAGGAGAGCATTAAGGAGCTCAAGTTCTACAGAGACAACATCTTTAAGGCTGCAACCCAGGAGAGAGACTGCACATTACTTGAAAATGGAGACGACAAGAAGCCCTAACACACAAAAAAGGGTTTTAGTTAACACTTGCATTTAGCTCTGCAGGACCCACAGCTCTAGTCTAAATGTCAAGGTGTTAATTACAGGAGGTTCTTCAATAAGGTCATTAAAACTACATTTATTTCAGAATAAAAGACTGAAGTTGACATTTTCTGTTTATTCAGATGTTAAATATTTTATTATTTATACATGTGACTATTTTTTTTCCTTCAACATGTGTGGCGCTCCACTCATGTGACTTTAAACAGAATTGCTGAAGTCTCCTGTCTCTTTAAGACTGTTCCTTGTAAAAATTTGAAACTTTTTTCCCCCCTTTTTTTGCTTTAAAATGACATAACTTTATTTAAAAATTAGAAATGTGTGTATATTTTTGCCAGTTGCAATCTTTAGATATTTTTGAATTCTCTAGTTTTCCCAAAACGTTCAATTCTGGTTTGAAAATTGTTCTTACTGTCGTTGAGAGGATTTAAGACGCTGCTGCAGAAAGTTGTGACAAAAGCTTTGTTTTTTATGTTGTATATTCCTTTAAAGTTTAATAAAGCTAAGTTTGATTAAACTGAAGAAGTCGCTTTGTTTACGAAGGGAACAAATGGAGCAGAAATGGGACTATAAAAATAACAGGAAAAAAGAGTTTAAATTTAAAATAAAGATCAGAAAAGTTCCAACATTCTGGGTTTCTGTGTGTGAGATATTTAGAAAATGTTATTAAAAATTTGTTTTTGTAATTTGAAGATGTTTCGACCCCTCCAGGAGGCATTTTCAATTCTGAGGAATAGAATTTGATAAAAAGCTTTTAGTTCTCGCACATTTTTACACAAGTTGTGAATGTATAACCTATAAGGTGCGAAAAAAAACAGCTTTCCAATATTTATCAGTAAAAAGGTTGAAATGTTTTGGACATATTTAAATAATACCTTAAAATGCCGTGAAAAAAAGTCAAAGTTTGATATCTTGGGCTTAGAAATTGTTCTGCTTGATATTTTTTGACCACAATAATTTACATCATGCACTAATGCGCTGAATTCCCAATCCCTGTTTGAAAAAAGATGAGCGTAAAATCATTACAGCACAAACCAGATAAGAAGCTAGTTTTGATCATTAATTCTGAGTAAATTAATAAAATGGAAAATAGACTGAGAAATTTTACATTTTTGACATGCGTGGGCTTAAAACGTCTTAAATTTAACATGAAGAAACGTGTAGTAACCCTGTTAAAGCTTCTTGCTTTCTTTGCTGAATCAATTTAACATCAAAATGTCAGAAAATCTCAAATTCAGCCTCATGACAGTTTAATAAAAAAAAAGTCACAACGAAAATAACACACAAGATCAAATTTACCCAGTTTTTTTTAATGTGCTGCTATTAAAAAAAAAAGGGTCAAATTAACTTAAAAAGCCCAGAAGAAACCTGTTCTTGGGTTCTGAAGGGTTCCAGCAAAACATCACTGGTTAATTTAGCATTTTATTTGTCCAAATTGTTAATTTATCTATGATATTGTGCCTAAAATTTGCACTTTTGAAGCATTTATTTATTTATTTTTTGTCTAAGGTTGAGCTCCAGTTGATATAAGGTAAAGTGTCAATCCTGACACTGTTTTTAAATTTAGTTTCTAAGACAAAAACCTTTTGAAGTCACCAAGTTACAACAAATTTGAATCGAAACAGATTTTTTTTTTTAATTTTAAGATAGTTAAATGCGTTCAGTGCAGATGACTTCTCGGTTCATCTGCCCGTCACGTCTCAAGGTTTTATTTCTAACCTTCAAAGCATTCTGTTAAAGTCGAAGCAGATACTTCTGTAAGTGAAACTTCTGCAGAAAGTCTGGCTATAAAAATGCATCACTGGCCACTCGTGCATAGAGGTGTGAAAGTTTAAATTTAGGCTGCTCATGTTAAAGTTCGACATTCTTGTCTTTTGTTATTGGTGTAACGATTAACCCTGATCATCTTCTATTGTAAACATGTTCTCAGTGCTCTTTTAATTATTGAAGTGAGGCCTTGAATTGCTGACATCATCTCTGATTTGTTCCCCAAAAAGGAAATACAGCAGCTCGAGAAGGAGATCACATGTTTACAGCAAAATGCTAAAACTAAAAGTTCTGTTAAAACGTTCTAATACTAACATATTGTAATTTTTTTAAAGATATTTGACTGAACAAACAGTATCTTTGTTTTAACTCGAGCAGATTTACAACACTGCTGAAATATTCCGTGAACATACAAACCGGTAGGCCACGCCTCCAGACGATAAAGCACCTTCCTTCCTCCATATGTTATACCCTTCAAAGCGGACCAATCAGAGGAGAGCGTCTGTGGGGGGGTGAGGCGTCACCTGAAATATCTTTTTACTGACTGAATCAGAATCTTAAAGGTTATTTCTATAAAATGTAAGAGTTTTCTGAAAATATATGTATATTTGAATATATATTTGGGCGATTCTGTCATTTAGTGCAAAGTTAAGGTAAAATATTTGACTTCCTGTGACCCACGGTGGTAATAAAGAAACAAATATAGTGAACTTAGACTGTAAGTTCCTTTGTTTTTTTAGTTTTGAGGATGTAGGCCTGCAGTTAAAATTAAATGATGCCCACACAGTAAGTACCTGAATGACTTTACTTCCTAATGTAAAGCTTTAAAATAGGGTGATGCAGAAGTAAGTCTGACTCACTCACCGTGACCAGAGCGAGTCCTTTTAACCCCTTGATGCCAGAATTTGCAAAGAAAAAACCCACGTTTTTACTTTTTTGTAGATTTTAAAGCCAAAGAGGTTTGATGCATGTTTGTATTAATAAAAGTAAAGGAGTTAATGTTTGTTTTATGCTGTTTGATGTTATTAAAGTGTTTTATAACTAATAGTTTATGTATCTATATTTTTAGGATCCTTCTAACTCTTTTTATTCAGACGGTCCAAAACTTTCCTGAAGGCCACATTTATTCTTCTCATAGATTAGTGATATTTTAAATTTAGACTACTCCGGTTAAAGTTAGACACATGTTTTACTGATTTTAAGTCCCTCTTTGATCATTTTTTGATCTATTTTAAAATTGTTCCCAGTGGTCTTTTAATGATGATTATGCTATTTTAGCTTAAATTAAAAAAAAGGGTTTTCTAGGACATGGCTTCTGTAAGGTGGCAGAAGAAATTAATCAGATCTTCCCCTCCAAGTTGTGGCAGGAAGTAAGCTTGCACTCACTTCCCATCATCCCTTCTTTCACATGTTCTTCTGCTAGCTTACAGCCCCCCTCAACAGCTTTGAATGGAGCGGATCAGAGAGCTTGTGGATTGCCGTAGTAACAAGATTTTGCTATAGCATTTTTCTTCTGCTCCTGATTTATTATGATGATTTTTATTATGATTATTATTATTAAAACAAATTTAAAACTGGTTTTAAGCAGGTTGCTGCTCTCCAGAACATAAAACAAACAATACACAACAAGACAGAAACAATCACACACAAAATTAGGTTTGATGATTTTAATAAAGAAATACTCAGAAACACAGTTTTAATTTTCTTCATATATGTCCTCCATTGCCAGAAAAGATTACAAGAACACCATTTTCATTGGAGTGGATCTTTAATCAGACTGTTCAAAACTTTCCCTAAGGTCACATTTGTTCTTCTCTTTTACTGTTACATTTGAGTTAATATGTCAATTTTAAGGCAAAGACAAATTACAATTTGTATTCTTGCAGATTCAAGATGCAACCTTTCTGGAACGCCTTGAAACTTTCATATTTGATAAGCTTATTGGTCAGTGAACCTGAAAAATTCCTAAAACGATCCAGCTGTTATGTCTCGAACATTTCAGTGACACAGAGCGCCTTTCTCCTCTTGATGAACGTTTTCCACCATTGGAGACACTAACTTCTACTTCTATTGCAGAAAGATTAAATTCTGGTTTATCTGCTGGACAAACCTAAATTTCCACAATCATGTTTGGACCCTTGAAGTCTGTTGTAAATTTAAACTTTACAAATAAATCAAATACATGATATGTGGATAACTCTCCTTTCCGACACACAACAGTTTGCTGAACGGCTGCAAAGTGCAAACATCACGGGTTAAAATACCCCCCTGTTGTGGTCTTTTGACTGTCATAAGCGTTTTAGCAGTGGTTTGTCAGCGGATTAACTTGCATTCAACAATGTTTCTTCAACTTTTTTTGTTTTTGTCTCATGTTTAAGTAAAGGAAATAGACGCCCTTTTTAAAAAGTAAATTATTTAAAAGATTTTGTTAAATGCTTCATTTAAAGTTAAACAACTAAAAATTTAATGTGATGAGCTATCAGAACGTGCTTCAGTAAAGCTGCTAGCGTGAGTTTTACATTCATACTCTGTGTGTGGCGTACATATTATTAGTGTGTGGTCTATTATATATTGTCTATCTTATGGTAATTTAAGCTGCTGTAGATTAGAGGACTCACAGGAGGAACTGTAGAGATGGTGAAAGCTTAGGGGAAATTAGCAACACTCACTGAGCCAGTCGCACATATACTGGTTATCAGTTAACACACATGTGTGTTTGTGTGTACAAATGTGTGAACAGTTACTGAAGGGTATGCACTACTCAGAAGTTTAGTGTAAAATGTGTTAAAAAGGAGGTTTTTTCACGTGTTTTATCACAATAATTATTGACTTATTTCATGCAATTTGTTAATTTAAACTTTCATCATATTCCTAATCTTTTGATCTCTTTGTAGTATTCTCCATGTATCTCCATGTTTCTCATAGACCACCACTGTTCTCTGGTTTATTTTAATATTGTCTTTTTTCCTTAAGCCGTTCTCTGGAAAACATACAGCAAAGCTGCTCCCACCACTGTTTAAAATGCTCTGTGTCATTCTCTTTTACGACATTTCTCGTGACACTTCTCTGCACCGTATCGCCTCTTCACCTCAGTTTCACACTGACAGTGAACACCTGCACTGTCTTCACCTCTTCTCTTTTGCAGCTTCACATCTCCACCAGCTCACGTGTTTGCACTCCTGGTGTGACTCATGTTCATGTCACTCCTTGTTTCCACCGCTCAAGGTTTTTTCTTCTACTCGTGTCTTCTCTCCCTTCAGGAAGGATTCCTGTCTGAAGCTTTGGACACAAACGTGCTAAACGCAGGTTCTTGAACATTCGTTTACCTCATGGTGTTCACACTGGACAAGCAGGGAAGGGCTTCTTCTTCTTTTTCAACTGTTTACTACCACATGTCCGGCACCTACAGTTAGTGGAAGGTTGGTACAAAAAGTCAAAGTGGTAAAAAATCTCACTTTTTCTTTCCCAACTCTAGTCCAATATATGAAAAACTTATTGTCATATAACTTCAGCTGGGCACAAATCATAATTATTAATTTCTCCTCCATCAGTTTTCAAACGGTTGTCCTTAAAAAGGACACCATTCACAAGTCCCTGATTGGTCAAAATTTGACCTGGTTTGGCTTTCAGCTAAAACCTGTGTTGTTGTTTTTTTACGTAAAAGCATAAAATGGTCGTGAAAAGGTGCATAGTGATGCATGAACACAAGAGATTTGAGGACATTTATGTGCATCTACATAGATTTTTCAGTGGCCAAGTGGCTCAGGTGGCCGCTTGAACGGACGTTCCAGAGGGTGGTATGAACATAGCCTAGAACTGATATCTTAGACAAGTCCTGTCTTATGTTACTAAATCATTTTTTCTCATAATTTTACAAATATTCAAGAAATCTCAATTCAGAACTGAAGTTAAGATGTTTTCAATACGGGAGATCAGGTTATGAAATAACATTCAACCACAATTCAAAATAGGCTAAATCAGTAAACATATATATTTATATATATAAATATATATAGACACACAAGAATGATCAAACATCTATTTACTTAAACTTCTTAGAGACAAAACTAATTGAGAAAACATAATGAAATGAGGATATTTTTACCTTTGATTGGTTGTAATCATCATAATAGTACGTTTTATTTATTATGAAAAATTGTTTATGCTAGCAACATTTTTTATTCTCAGCTGTGTAAACATGGGCCACTTTTTCTGCTGGAATAAAAATGAGAATACATAGCAAGTAAGAATTGTTCCCTTTTGCAGATTTTATTAGTGCTGTTCTGCGCTTCTGTTTTGCTCTATTTCCTCCTGTTGACCTCTACAGTCACCAGATCTAATAGTTAATAGTAAATATTTAGCTGTTTGTGTTTATTACACTCAGCTGTTCATCTTTTCAGTTTGGAATGATCAGGTCCTCTGTCTCAACCTGATTTTATTCTCCTGTGTTTATGGTTTTGTGTCATGTTTCAGTTTAATTGTTTATACAATAATTCTGTTACTTAAGCCTCCTTTCCACTGAGCGGTCCGGTACGGTCCGGTATTTTGAGCGTTTCCATTGTAAAATGAACCCATTAAAAACGGAACAGAACAATTGAGGCGGAGTCGCTATAGCCACCCATTGACTGGCAGAAAGACGACTTTAGAAAGCACCAATATAGCTCATTCAAGCTAACATTTCCAGTGGCGGTATTCACCCACAATTTTCTTTCAAACGATGTATCAAAAGTAAATCAAGAAAAAGACGAGCTGCTGGATGACCTCCATTGTTGTTGCTTTTGTAGTCGTCGCATTACAAACTAGCGGTCTACACCACGCGTGCACCATAAAAATAAACCACTCAGTGGGAGTGAGGTTTAACTGAGTGGAAACGCTCATCAGAATTAACTGGACCATAAGGTACCATTTCTTCCCGTACCGAACCAGACCGCTCAGTGAAAACTAGGCTTTTGTTTAGTCCAGTTTCTGCAAGTTGGTTCCAACACTTCCAATTCCTAACGTGGCCTTCAGCACTAGAATCTGTTCTGGTGTGAAATAATTCTGAATAAGAGAAAAAGTTCATATGGTTAAGATGATACCAGGTGAGAGCAACTCACAACACTCGATAATAAAATACAAGAAACCTTATAAAATAGAAGCACAAGCATTTAAACTAAATGAGATCATCTTGACTACAGTCATATGAAAACACTTGAAAGCAAGAAGGCACACAAAGCAAAGAGAGTTGAAGTGGTCAAACCTGTAAAAATC